>NC_133617.1:121971435-122058935 GCF_048593235.1 Sminthopsis crassicaudata
ATATTACAGTATATTCGAGATACAATATATGTGTGTAGAACTGATTTTTTTGTTGTACAGGAAGAATTGGATTCAGAAGGTAAAAATAACAGTTTACATTCATTTCCCAGTGTTCCTTTTCTGGATGTAGCTGGTTCTGTCCATCATTAATCAACTGGAATTGGATTAGCTCTTCTCTATGTTGAAGAAATCCACTTCCATCAGCATACGTCCTCGTACAGTATCATTGTTGAAGTGTATAATGATCTTCTGGTTCTGCTCGTTTCACTCAGCATCAGTTGATGTAAGTCTCTCCAAGCCTCTCTGTATTTCTCCTGTTGGTCATTTCTTATAGAACAATAATATTCCATAACATTCATATACCATAGTTTACCCAACCATTCTCCAATTGATGGACATCCATTCACCTTCCAGCTTCTAGCCACTATGAAAAGAGCTGCCACAAACATTTTGGCACATACAGGTCCCTTTCCCTTCTTTAGTAGTTCCTTGGGGTATAAGCCCAGGAGTAGTATGGCTGGGTCAAAGGGTATGCACATTTTGATAACTTTTTGGGCATAATTCCAGATTGCTCTCCAGAATGGTTGGATTCTTTCACAACTCCACCAACAATGCATCAGTGTCCCAGTTTTCCCACAGCCCCTCCAACATTCATTGTTATTTGTTCCTGTCATCTTAGGCAATCTGACAGGTGTGTAATGATACCTCAGAGTTGTCTTAATTTGCATTTCTCTGATCAATAGTGATTTGGAACACTCTTTCATATGAGTGGAAATAGTTTTAATTTCATCATCTGAAAATTGTCTGTTCATATCCTTTGACCATTTATCATTTGGAGAATGGCTTGATTTCTTATAAATTAAAGTCAATTCTCTGTATATTTTGGAGATGAGGCCTTTATCAGAACCTTTAACTGTAAAAATTTTTTCCCAATTTGTTACTTCCCTTCTAATCTTGTTTGCATTAGTTTTGTTTGTGCAGAAACTTTTTAATTTGGTGTAATCAAAATGTTCTATTTTGTGATCAATAATGGTCTCTAGTTCTCCCTTGGACACAAACTCCTTCCTCCTCCACAAGTCTGAGAGGTAAACCATCCCATGTCCTCCAATTTATTTATGATTTCGTTCTTTATGCCTAAATCTTGGACCCATTTTGATCTAATCTTAGTATGTGTTGTTAAATGTGGGTCCATTCCTAGTTTCTGCCATACTAATTTCCAGTTTTCCCAGCAGTTTTTGTCAAATAATGAATTCTTATCCCAAAATTTGGGATCTTTGGGTTTGTCAAAGATTAGATTGCTATTTTTATTCACTATTTTGACCTGTGAACCTAACCTATGCCACTAATCAACTAGTCTATTTCTTAGCCAATACCAAATGGTTTTGGTGACTGTTGCTTTATAATATAGCTTTAAATCAGGTACACTTAGACCACCTTCCTCTGACTTTTTTTTCATTAGTTCCCTTGCAATTCTCGACCTTTTATTCTTCCATATGAATTTTGTTGTTATTTTTTCTAGGTCATTAAAATAGTTTCTTGGGAGTCTGATTGGTATAGCACTAAATAAATAGATTAGTTTGGGGAGTATTGTCATCTTTATTATATTCGCTCGGCCTATCCAAGAACACTGAATGTCTTTCCAATTATTTAAATCTGATTTTATTTTTGTGGCAAGTGTTTTGTAATTTTTCTCATATAATTCCTGACTCTCCTTTGGTAGATATATTCCCAAATATTTTATACTATCGACTGTTATTTTATTTTGAATGGAATTTCTCTTTGTATCTCTTGCTGTTGGATGTGTTGGTAATGTATAAAAATCCTGAGGATTTATGTGGATTTATTTTGTATCCTGCGACTTTGCTAAAATTCTGAATTATTTCTAATAGCTTTTTAGCAGAGTCTTTGGGGTTCTCTAAGTATACCATCATGTCATCTGCGAAAAGTGACAATTTGATTTCTTCATTTCCTACTCTAATTCCTTGGATCTCTTTCTCGGCTCTTATTGCCAAGGCTAGAGTTTCTAGTACTATATTGAATAGTAATGGTGATAGTGGGCAACCTTGTTTCACTCCTGATCTTACAGGGAAAGGTTCTAGTTTATCACCATTACATATGATGTTTACTGAAGGTTTTAAATATATGCTCCTTATTATTTTAAGGAATAGTCCGTTTATTCCTATACTCTCAAGCGTTTTTAGTAGGAATGGATGTTGGATTTTATCAAATGCCTTTTCTGCCTCTATTGAGATGATCATATGGTTTTTATTAATTTGATTATTAATATGGTCAATTATACTAATAGTTTTCCTAATATTAAACCAGCCCTGCATTCCTGGTATAAATCCCACTTGGTCATAGTGTATTATCCTGGGGATGATTTTCTGAAGTCTATTTGCTAATATCTTATTTAAGATTTTAGGGATGCTATACCTCTTGGTGCATATGCGTTTAGTAATGATATTGCTTCATTGTCTATGCTACCATTTAGCAAGATTTAGTTTCCTTCCTTATGCCCATTTTACCTTCTGATTCTATTATATCTGGGTAGTTATCTTTAATAACTTCGTATAAAATAGAGTCTAGGCTCTTTTACTTATCATAATTTTCAGGAAGTCCAATAAGCCTCAGATTGCATCTCCTAGGTTTGTTGTTTTTCCAAGTAGATATTTTAAATTATTTTATATTTTTAAATTATTTTTTTTAGTTTTTCAGATCTGTTGGTTTTCCAAGTGGATATTTTATATTTTTTTCTATTTTATTATTTTCTCTATTATTTTTAAATTAATTTTATAGTTATAACATTTTTTGACAGTACACATGCATAGTTAATCTTTTACGTTATCACTTGTACTCCTTTCTGTTCCAAATTTTTCCCCTCCTTCCCTCCACCTCTCCCTTAGATAGCAGGAATTCCCATACATATTAAATATGTTATAGTATATCCTAGGTACAATATATATGTGCAGAACTGAATTTTGTTGTGGTGGTTGTTATTCTTGCAAAAGAAGAATTGAATTCAGATGGTAAAAGTAAACTGGGGAGAAAAACGAAAAAAATGCTCACAGTTTATACTCATTTCCAAATGTTCCTTCTCTGGGTGTAGCTGATTCTGTCCATCATTGATCAATTGGAATTGGATTAGCTCTTCTCTATGTTGAAGATATCCACTTCCATCAGAATACATCCTCATATAGTATCGTTGTTGAAGTATATAATGATCTCCTAGTTCTGCTCATTTCACTCAGCATCAGTTGATTTAAGTCCATACAAGCCTCTCTGTATTTCTCCTGTTGGTCATTTCTTACAGAACAATAATATTCCATAACATTCATATACCATAATTTACCCAACCATTCTCCAATTGATGGACATCCATTCATTTTCCAGTTTCTAGCCACTACAAAAAGGACTGCCACAAACATTTTGGCACATAGGGGCCCCTTTTCCTTCTTTAGTATTTCCTTGGGATATAAGCCCAGTAATAGCACCTCTGGTCAAAGGGTATGCACATTTTGATAACTTTTTGGGCATAATTCTAGATTGCTCTCCCGAATGGTTGGATTCTTTCACAACTCCACCAACAATGCATCAGTGTCCCAGTTTTCCCACATCCCCTGCAACATTCATCATTATTTGTTCCTGTCATCTTAGCCAATCTGACAGGTGTGTAGTGGTATCTCAGAGTTGTCTTAATTTACATTTCTCTGATCAATTTTGATATGGAACACTCTTTCATATGAGTGGAAATAGTTTCAATTTCATCATCTGAATATTGTCTGTTCATATCCTTTGACCATTTATCAATTGGAAAATTGAGTCAATTCTCTGTATAATTGTGGAGATGAGGCCTTTATCAGAACCTTTAACTGTAAAAATGTTTTCCCAATTTGTTACTTCTCTTCTAATCTTGTTTGCATTACTTTTATTTATACAAAAGTTTCTTCATTTGATGTAATGAAATTTTTCTATTTTATGATCAATAATGATTTCTAGTTCTCCTTTCTCCTCCACAAGATTGAGAGGTAAACAATCCTATGTTCCTCTAATTTATTTATGATTTCATTCTTTATGCCTAAATCTTGGACCCATTTTGATCTTATCTTAGTATGTGGTGTTAAATGTGGGTCCATGCCTAGTTTATGCCATACTAATTTCCAATTTTCCCAGCAGTTTTTGTCAAATAATGGATTCTTATTCCAAAAGTTGGGATGTTTGGGTTTGTCAAATATTAGATTGCTCTTTTTATTCACTATCTTGAGCTGTGAACTTAACCTATTCCACTGATCAACTAGTCTATTTCTTAGCCAATACCAAATGGTTCTGGTGACTGCTGCTTTATAGTATAGTTCTAGATCAGGTACAGCTATGCCACCTTCATTTAATTTTTTTTTTTTCATTACTTCCCTTGAAATTCTCGATCTTTTGTTCTTCCCTATGAATTTTGTTGTTATTTTTTCTAGGTCACTAAAATAGTTTCTTGGGAGTCTGATTGGTATAGCACTAAATAAATAGATTATTTTAGGGAGTATTGTCATTAATTATATTTGTTGGGCCTATCCTAGAACACTGAATTTCTTTCCAATTATTTAAATCTGACTTTATTTTTGTGGCAAGTGTTTTGTAATTTTGTTCATATAATTCCTGACTCTCCTTTGGTAGATATATTCCCAAATATTTCATACTATCGACCATTATTTTGAATGGAATTTCTCTTTATATCTCTTGCTGTTGGATTGTGTTGGTAATGTATAAAAATGCTGAGGATTTATGTGGATTTATTTTGCATATTGCAACTTTGCTAAAGTTCTGAAGTATTTCTAATAGCTTTTTAGCAGAGTCTTTGGGGTTCTCTAAGTTTACCATCATGTCATCTGCAAAGAGTGATAGTTTGATTTCCTCATTTCCTATTCTAATTCCTTGGATCTCCTTCTCGATTCTTATTGCCAAGGCTAGCATTTCTAGTACAATATTAAATAGTAATGGTGATAGTGGGCAACCTTGTTTCACTCCTGATCTTACTGGGAAAAGTTCCAGTTTATCGCCATACATATGATGTTTACTGTTGGTTTTAAATATATGCTCCTCATTATTTTAAGGAATAGTCCATTTATTCCTATACTCTCAAGTGTTTTTAGTAAGAATGGAATTTGGATTTTATCAAATACTTTTTCTGCATCTATTGGGATCATCGTATGGTTTTTGTTAATTTGGTTATTGATATGGTCTGTTATGCTAATAGTTTTCCTAATATTGAACCAGCCCTGCATTGCTGGTATAAATCCCACTTGGTCCTAGTGTATTATCCTGGGTATTATTTTCTGTAGTCTTTTTGCTAATATTTTATTTAAGATTTTAGCATCAATATTGATTAGGGAAATTGGTCTATAATTTTATTTCTCTATTTTCACCCCATCTGGTTTGATAGCAATATCATATCTGTGTCATAAAAGGAATTTGGTAGGACTCCTTCAATACTTATTTTTTCTTTTTCTTTTTTTTAATTAAGCATTTTTTAATTAATTTTCATAACTATAACATTTTCTTTGACAGTACATATGCATAGGTAATTTTTTTTTTTTTTTTACAACATTATCCCTTGTACTCCCTTCTGTTCCGAGTTTTTCCCCTCCTTCCTTCCACCCCCTCCCCTGGATGGTGAGCATTCCCATACATATTAAATATCTATTAGTATATCTTAAGTACAATATATATGTGCAGAACTGAATTTTGTTGTTGTTGTTGTTGCAAAGGAAGGATTGTATTCACAAGGTAAAAATAATCTGGGAAGAGAAACAAAACAAAAACAAAAACAAACAAACAACATAAAAAAAAAACAATGCTCACAGTTTACACTCATTTCCGTGTTCCTTTTCTGGATGTAGCTGATTCATTGATCAATTGGAATTGGATTAGCTCTTCTCTATGTTGAAGATATCCACTTCCATCAGAATACATCCTCATACAGTATCATTGTTGAAGTGTATAATGATCTTCTGGTTCTGCTCATTTCACTTAGCATCAGTTGATGTAAGTCTCTCCAAGCCTCTCTGTATTCCTCCTGTTGGTCATTTCTTACAGAACAATAATATTCCATAACATTCATATACCATAATTTACCCAACCATTCTCCAATTGATGGACATCCACTCATCATCCAGCTTCTAGCCACTATGAAAAGGGCTGCCACAAACATTTTGGCACATACAGGTCCCTTTCCCTTCTTTAGTATTTCTTTGGGATATAAGCCCAGTAGTAGCACTGCTGGGTCAAAGGGTATGCACATTTTGATAACTTTTTGGGCATAATTCCCAAATATTTTATACTATTGACAGTTATTTTGAATGGAATTTCTCTTTGTATCTCTTGCTGTTGGATTGTGTTGGTAATGTATAAAAATGCTGAGGATTTATGTGGATTTATTTTGTATCCTGCAACTTTGCTAAAGTTCTGAATTATTTCTAATAGCTTTTTAGTAGAGTGGCAGGCTATATTTTTGAAGATATTCTTCCATTTCATTTAAGTTATCGAATTTATTGCCATAAAGTTGGGCAAAGTAGCTCCTAACTATTGTTCTAATTTCCTCGTAATTAGTGGTGACTTCTCCCTTTTCATTTTTAAGACTATCAATTTGTTTTTCCTCTTTCCTTTTTTTAATCAGATTTATTAAGGGTTTGTGTATTTTATTATTTTTTTTCATAGAACCAATTCTTAGTTTTATTAAGTAATTCAATAGTTTTTATTTTTTACTTTCAATTTTATTTCTCTCACCTTTTATTTTTAGAAGTTCAAGTTTCGTGTTTGTCTGGGGGTTAGCCCTCCCTCTTTAAAGCCCCTACCCATTTTTATACCTTTCTCCTCATGCTTTTTTTTCCCCTTTCTATTCATCTTCTCATTTCTTCTCCCCTTTTTCCTCTTACTTTCCTATAAGGTGAGACAAATATCTTTGGAAACCAAATATGTGTGATATTTTCTCTTGGAGCCAAATCTGATGAGAGTTAAGATTCACACAATACTCACTCCCCCTCTTTTTTTTCCCTCAATTCCTCTTCTTTGCCTCTTTGTGAGATGTAATTTCCCTTCTTTTTTCCTTTCCAGTATGATCCCCTTTCCATCTATAGTTTCTTTTTCATATTACACTAATCAAAATAAAATTAGACCCACACTTTCTAAGTATATCCATAACAGAAATAGAATTCTCAAGATAGCTTTCCTTTTAACTTTTTATTCTTGTGTTCTGTGGTTGACATCAAAGCTTTTGTTCAGTTCTGGTATTTTAATCATAGATTGATGACATTCACTTATAAAATTGAATGTCCATCTTCTTCCCTGAAAGATAATCTTCATTTTAGCTGCATAGCTTATTCTTGTTTGTAAACCAAGTTCCTTGACTTTCAGACTATTAGATTACAGGTTTTAATCTGGAACCTGCTAAATCCTGGGTAATCCTGATTGTGTCTCCGTTAGTATATAAGTTATATCTTTCTGGCTGCTTGCAACAGCTTTTCCTTTTTGCAATAATGTTGAAATTCAACCATGATATTCCTTGGAGTTTTAATTTTGGGGTTTCTCAAGCAGAACTAGGGGATCATTATACACTTCAACAATGATACTATATGAGGATGTAGTCTGATGGAAGTGGATATCTTCAACATAGAGAAGAGCTAATCCAATTCCAATTGATCAATGATGGACAGAATCAGCTACATCCAGAAAAGGAACACTGGGAAATGAGTGTAAACTGTGAGCATTGTTTTGTTTTGTTTTGTTTTGTTTCTCTTCCCAGATTATTTTTACCTTGTGAATACAATCCTTCCTTTGCAACAACAACAACAACAACAAAACTCGGTTCTGCACATATATATTGTACCTAGGATATACTATAAGATATTTAATATATATGGGAATACCTGCCATCTAGGGGAGGTGGTGGAGGGAAGGAGGGGAAAAACTCGGAACAGAAGGAGTACAAGGGATAATATTGTAAAAAAAATTACCTATGCATATGTACTGTCAAAAAATGTTATAATTATAAAAATTAATAAAAAAAAAAGAAAAAAGAGAAAAAACAAAATAAATAATTCTGGGGTTTCTTTCAGGAGGTGATCTTTGATTTCTTTAATGGCTATTTTAACTTCTGATTCTAATATGTCAGGGCAGGTTTTCTTCTTCATTTCCTATAAAATAATGTCTAGGCTTTTTTTTTTTTTTTTTTTTTTTTTTTTAATTTATTTAATCATGACTTTCAGGAAGTCCAATAATCCTTAGATTCTTTCTCCTAGATCTATTTTCTAGGTCAATTGTTTTTACTAGAAGTTATTTAATATTTTCTTCTATTCTTTCTTTCTTTTTTTGTTTTTGTTTGACTGATTCTTAAAGTTTCATTGAGTCATTCACTTCCATTTGTTTAGTTCTAATTTTTAGTGTATTATGTTCTTCAGTTAGCCTTTTTGGCTCCCTTTTTATTTGGGCAATTGAATTGTTTTATTTATTGTACATTTTCCATTTCACACATTTTGTTTTTAAACTAATTGGTATCTTTTTCATAGCTATTTTGTAAGGATTTATTTGCCTTTTCCATTTCATCAAAAGTTATGTTTTTCCCATTCCTTCTTACAAAGGTCTCATTCCCTTTCCCCATTTTTTTTCCTAACACCCCTTTATGATGCTTTATGAAATCTTCCAAGAAAACCTTGTGAAATGGGGACCACCTCATATAACTCTTTGGGGCTACATCTGAAGTTTATTTTTTGAGGAACATGAGGAATTGTTGTTGTCGGCTCTTCTATTTATCCAAAAATAAATAAATAAATAAAGCTTTCTACGTTGAAAATTACTTCATGTATTTTTGCTCATTTTTCAACATTTAAGGTCTGCTTGTAATGCAAAGGAGTGACAGCTGCTTAAGTTTGCCCTGGGCCATTTGTGCTTATTGACTTCCAGTTCTGGATAATTTGTACCTAAGTCCCATGATCTTCAGGGCTCAGTAATTTACAATTTACCTTTTTTATAGCAGTACTTCCAGGTGCATGGAAGCTGCAAATCTCTGACTCCCCACCCCAGATTCTTGCCTTATTCTCCATGTGCTGTGGTCTAGGATCAACAGACTGTTCCTCTGCCCATTTGAAACAGATTTGTTCTGAATTCTTCCAAGGTATTCTTCTGGAAATATGTTGTACTCCAAATATTTTTGGGTTCTGCGACTCCAAATTCTGTTTAGAGGGTTAATCTACTGTTGGTTTAAGAGGCACTAGAGGAAATCAAAGAATGCTGTGTCTATTCTCCTACACTTGGCTTTTCCTTCTTCAATTTTGGTCACTTTAAATTAAAAACAAAACAAAACAAAACAAAACAAGTTTTGCACCAAAAAATTCTATGAAAAAACATTAGAAGAGAAACAGAAAATAGGATTTTTTTTTAACAGTGAGCATATCTAATAAATGTCTCATTTATAAAATATAGAGCTCAGTCAAATGATAAGAATAAAAATCATTCCTAAGTTGATAAATGATCAATGGATCTGAACAATAAGTTTTAAGATAAAGAAATTAAAGCCATTTATGGCCATATAAAAATCCCTAAATCATTATTGATTAGATAAATGAAAATTGAAACAAAACTTCACATCTATCAGATGGGCTAAGATGATAGAAAAGCAAAATGACAAATACTGAAGAATTTGTGTGGAAATTGGAACACTAATGAGTTGTTATATGAAATGTAAACACAATCCACCATTGCAGAGAGCAATTTGCATCTATATCTAAAGGATTATAAATTTATGCATACTATTTGACCTAGCAATAACTTTATGAAGTCTCTAACCCAAGAGATTTTAAAACAAGGGAAAAAGAAATCACATGTACAAAAATATATGGCAGTTTCTTTGTAGTTGCAAGAAATTGAAAATTGATAGGATGCTCTTCAATAAGGCAATGACTGAATACATTGTGACATATGAATGTAATGGAATACTATTGTTCTATATAAATAATAAGCAGGCAAATTTCAGATAAACATAGAGAAATGAATAAATTTTATAAGAATATAAGTAATTGACCAATTGATAAATGATCAAAAGATATGAACACACAGTTTTCAGATGAAGACTTTAATGCTGTGCCTAGTCATGTGGAAAAAATGCTCCAAATTCTTATTGATTAGATAATGCATATTAAAAGAACTCAGTTTCTACCTCATACCTACTAGATTGGCTTTATGATAGAAAAAGAAAATGATAAATGTTAGAGAAATGGGAGAATTGAACCTCTAATGCAATTTTGGAGGAGTTATGAACTTAAGGAACAATTCTAGAGAGCAATTTGAAAGTGTTCAAATTGGGCATAACAGTGATACCATGGCTTGTTCTGTATCCTAAAGAGATTAAAAAATAGAGTAAAAAGGACCCATATATACAAAAAATATTTATACCAACTCTTGCATGTGTTTGTATAATGGCAAAGCATTGAAAACTGAAGGAATATCCCTCAACTGGGAAATGATTATGTTGCATATAAATATAATGAATTATTATTTTATTATAAAATGATAGCATGAGGATTTCAGAACATAGAAAAGCTTGAAAAAAACTGATGGTGAGCAAAGTGAGAAGAACCAGTAGAACACTGTACACAGTTGTGGAAAATTTTGTGATGATCTAATGTGGTAGAGTTAATTCTCAGCAATGCTGTGATTCAAACAATTCCAAAAGTATAATGATGTAAAATGCAATCTATATCCAGAGAAAGAAGAATGCAGATTGAAGGATACATTTTTACTTTAAAAAAAGTACTTCTCTTGTTTTTTCTCATTGGTTTTGATTCCTGTTTCACAGCTTGGCTAAGATAGATATCAAATAACAACAATGACTGCCACAACAAAAAATATGTGTAGATTTATATGAAGAATTTTTGTGGTTGACCATACTACATCTTTTTGATCCAAGACTGAATCATTCTTTGGAAAGGTTGATACATAATTTGTGGAATTTTTATGGAGGTCTATACTAAGATTATGGCATGAAGTGTTAATAAGGAAGTCCTAAGATAAATAGTATGAGGCAAGATAAGAACATATTTGATCTATCAATGCTCAGGATTGTTTTTCTCAATAGTATCTTGGCAGACCATTTAGTGAACAGTCATTTAAAAACTGAATACATGGAGAAATGAACATGATAAGATTGACTGCTCAGAACTGTAATCTAATGTATTCAGTTAATTTGACTCAAGGGGTATTGATGGATTTTTTTCAAGTTTTGTGAACATGATTGCCAAAATGATGTATTTCTATTATGTTTCCTACAATTAGTACTTGCCTAATGTCTAATCATTTGCCAATTTCACTTGAATGCCACACCAGCTCCAATACAAAGATGGTACAGATGAAAGGAGAGAAATCATCATCAGTTTTGCCATCATAATAATCAAAACTCCTATTTCTAGCAAAGTGATACTTTGCAGTGAAAAGTATGAAGAAATATAAATTAAATGGTTTATTTCAATAATCACCCTTCCATTTTTATTTCTACTGAGACCAAAATCATAGAGAATTCAAAATGCATCCTTTCTTCAGTGTCATCAGTGTATTCTTAGTGATTATTTAAGGAGCAATTACTTTTACAGATTACTGTGTCAACATTATAAATAACTCCATATATTAAGAGTTCCTAGGATTTCCATACTATCGAGGAAAATGAACTTCTGTAGACCATAACTCATTCACAGATAGCATGCTTAAATTGCAAATTGTGGAATAAATTTAAAATCACCTAGTTCCTAACTAGCTTCTCTTTACAGCTTGTCCAGGAATGTGACTACACTTCATGTAACATCTGATAGAATTTTGGTCTCAAGTAAAAAATAATTATAATTGATATCTATTTTGATACCTATAGCAACATTTTAAAGTTCTTATGTATAATATATGTGAACAGATTTATAAACTGCTCTGGATAAAATAGATATTTATGCAGAAATAACTTTCAATAGAATTAAAATTTTTAAACATGGCAAATATAAGGAGCATAAAAGCCCATTATTTGTGCATAAAAATTTGGCATGATGGACATAATATGACAATTTAATTATATGTAGAAGAGTTATACATTTTATTATTGTTGTTTTAGGAGGATATTAGTTAGGGAGTTATGTGGACCTTAATAAAATGAAAACTACAAAATAATAACATAATTTTATTTAAATAATAGAAAAGATAAGTGGAGCAAGACTGTGTCTCTACATTCAGAAGAAATTCCTAAACACAATTTTCAGGTGTGTGAAGAATTTATTTATTTCTTTTTCAATGAAAAGTTTTTTTTTTTTTAATTTTTTATTTTTTTATCTTAACTACATAATTACAGTAAAATAGAAAAGTTATTTCTCAGACTTTCTTTTTTTATTTTTAAATTAATTTTATAATTATATATATTTTTGACAGTACATATCCATGGTTTTTTTTTTTTTTTTTTTTTTTTTTTTTTTTTTTTTTTTTTTTTACAACATTATCCCTTAGAGGGCAAAACCAAGATGGCAGAGAGGATAAACGTGAATTTCTAAGCTCCTTTTTTCCCTCAATACCAACTAGTTAAATCAGCCTCAAAAATATTGCTGAACTGATAAAAAACCACAAGGATTAGAAGCACAACTTAGCAGCAGAAGAGATTCTGGAATTTCGACAGAAAAGGTTGGTTCCGAGGGGAGGAAAAAAAAGATCAGCACAGACAGGGTTGGATTGGGGCTAGCACACTGTGCCAAATGGCTGGGAAGAACTCTGGGATCCGAGAAGCCACTGAGATAGAAGAATCTGGCATAGGCTAATAGCTCTGCTTATAAGATAGCAGATCAGAAGATAAATCATGTTAAAGCAATAGCCAGAAAATAAAATCACCCCAAACCAGAAGTGAGCTAACAGATCTCAGATGGCTGTGCAGCCACCTTATGCTGTCTGGGGCTTTTCCTTGGGGTAGTTAAGAATCTGAACAGGGGGGGACATGGCTCGGGGCATCCTCTAATCCACATAGTGTGGGGCTCAGCCTAAGGCAGTGGAATTCTCCCTATAGTGAAACTCCAGCAGCAGTGGAACTCCCATAACAGTGCAACCTTTGCATTAGGGACTGTGCTTTCCAGGCAGACACTTCTGGTTTGAGCGCAGGGGCTTTTCGAATCAGCTGCTAATATCCATGGCTCCACAGGAGGCTTTGGCTGGGATTTGTGATGCTTTTACTGTTAAGCCTCTAGTCTCAGGGCAGTCACTAGGCCACAAAGGGAGGGTCCTTCACTGGGTACTCCTTGCAACACAGCCATGCTAACCATCTCTAAGTCATTACTGGAGGGGAAGGGAAATCTCTCCAAGAGCTCTTTCTTAGTCCAGGCACAGGAGAGTGGAAACCTATCCCCATCTGGGAGAAAGCTGATAAATTTCTTACCGAAGGTCAGACTCCCCATAAAGTGTTAACAATGAGTAAAAAACTGAAGAGAATGATTGACACCTTCTATTCAGAGAAAGAACAGGTATCCAACCCTTAGGAGACTAACAGCAGAGAGTCTCCAGATAACACCCTAAAGGGGAATGATACCTGCCCCCCCCATCACATAACTCTCTCCTAGAAGATACTATTAAAATGTTAAGAGAGATTGAAGAAAAATGGGGAAAGGAAAGAGAAGCTATGGTAGAGAATAGCAATGTCCTGAAATTTGAGTTGGAAAAAATATAGAATTCACAGGAGGTGCAGGGAAACAAAATTTGTGAATTAGAAAAGGTTAAAAAATCACAGGAAAGTAGGATTTCTGAATTGAAAAAGATAAAAAATTCCGAAGAAAGTAGGATTTGTAATTTGGAAAAAGAAAATAGATCACTAAAAAAAAATTAGTGAAATGGAAAAAAATTAAACAGAGCAAAGTAATTCATTTAAAAACTCAATTGGAAATATAAAAAAGAACTTAAAAATGTGAATGAAGAAAATAACTCATTAAAAATCAGGACTGAACAAATAGAAATGAATGATTCATTGAGAAACCAAGAATCAGTCAAACAAAACAAAACAAAACAAAACAAAAATGAAAAGCTGGAGAATAATGTCAAAGACTTACATGAAAATTTATAAACTTGGAAAATAGATCTAGGAGAGATAATCTGAGGATCATTGGACTTCCTAAAAATTATTATGAAAAAAAGAACCTAGATTCTATTTTACCAGAAATCATCAAAGAGAACTGTCCAGAGATAATAGAAACAGAAGGGAAAATAGGCATTTAAAGAATTCATCAAAGACCTTCTGAAAAAGAACTCCATGGAACATTGTGGCTAAGCTGCAGAACTGTCAAACAAAGGAAAAATATTGCAAGCAGCTAGGAAAAAACAATTCAAATATCAAAGTGCCACAATAAGGTCCTGGAAACTGACATTCCAAAAGGCAAAAGAACTAGGACTGCAACCAAGAATAAACTATGCAGCCAAGTTTAGCATTTTCTTCCATGGAAGAAGATGGACATTTAATGAAACAGAGGAATTCCATTTGTTTCTAAGAGAAAAAAAAATAGACTTAAACAAAAGATTTAATCTATATCCACAAGATACAGAAGCAGAAAAAGATGAAAAGAACTCTTGAGAATGTATCTTTGTTGTCAATATACAGAAAGTCCACATGGATAATTTGATTTTACTGATATAACTTTAAAAAAAAAGGGAGGAAGTAGTAAAGGGAAGGGGATAGTATCATAAAAAGAGAAAGGAGAGATAAAAAGAGAGATACTACATCCCAGGAAGAGGCATAGAAAATTTACCACATTGGAGGAAATTTAGAGAGGGGGAGAAACATTGTGTGAAGCTTACTCTTATCAGAGTAGGCTCAAAGAGTAAATAATTGACATATTTGTTTTTCGAAGAATTCTCTCTCACCTCATTATAAGGGGGGAAAGGAAAAAGGAAAAAGAAAAGAGGAATAAGGTGTTAGGATTACGAGGTGAGAACTCAGGTTGTCTGGACAATGACAAGGTGAGAATTCAGGTTGTCTGGACAATTACAAAGTGAGAACTCAGGTTGACTTGATAAGAGGAGCAAGCTCATTGGTTGGAGTACTTCTTCCCAGAAGCCCTTGCATTATCCCACGCCCATTCTCGGGGAGGATAAAAGAGGACACCACTCCATAGATAGAAGAAGACTTTGCACTACATCAGGCTTGACTGGGCTCTCTGCAGGAAGGGAAGTCACTTCTCTGGACAAGAGTTAACTGTCTGGAGACAACAGCTCTCTACAGGAAGAAGAATCTGTCTGAGAGATATGAGTTGACACAGCAGATCTCCCCCCCAGAGAGCAATCTGCAGCATCTGGAGACAACAGCACGCTACAATAAGGAAAGGGTACAAGAAAGGGGAAGGGACTTATAAGGAGGGGGGAGGGATAATAAAAAGGGAGGGCTGTGTGTCACAAGTGGGTTCCATAAATTCAATACTGGGAAAAGGGGTTCAGGGGGGACAAGGGAAAACCAAGCATAATCAGGGGATAATATGATGGCAGGAAATACAGAATTAGTAATTTTAACTGTAAATTTGAATGGGATGAACTCTACCATTAAACTGAGGGGGATAGCATAGTGGATCAAAAGTCAGAACCCTACTGTATGTTGTTTACAGGAAACACATTTAAAGATGGGAGATACATACAGAGTAAAGGTCAAAGGCTGGAACAGAATCTATTATGATTCAGGTGAAGCCAAAAAAGGAGGGGTAGCCATCCTTATCTCAGATTAAGCAAAAGCAGAAATTGATCTAATTAAAAGAGATAAGGAAGGAAACTATATCCTGCTAAAAGGTAGCATACACAATGAAGCCATATCAATACTAAACATATGTACCAAGTGGCATAGCATCTAACTTCCTAAAGTAGAAGTTAAGATAGTTAGAAGAAGAAATAGACAGCAAAACTATAATAGTGGGAGATCTCAACCTTGCACTCTCAGAATTAGATAAATCAAACCACAAAACAAATAAGAAAGAAATTCAAGAGGTAAATAGATCATTCGAAAAAGTAGGTATGATAGATCTTGGTGATAGAAAGGAGTACACTTTTTTCTCATCAGTCCATGGAACCTATATAAAAATTGATCATATATTGGGACATAAAGATCTCAAAATTAAATGCAGGAGCCTTCCTTCTTCTCAGATCACAATGCAATTAAAAAAAAAAAAGATTCAACAAGAATGTAGCGATAAATATACCAAAAAATAATTGGAAACTGAATAATCCCATCTTAAAAAATGCTTGTGTGAAACAGCAAATTATAGAAACAATAATTTCACCCAAGATAATGGCAATGATGAAATATCATACCAAAAATTGTGGGATGCAGCTAAACCAGTAATTAGGGGAAATTTATATCTTTAGAGGCTTACTTGAATAAAATAGAGAAAGAGAAGATCAAAGAATTGGGCCTGCAACTTAAAAAGCTAGAAAAAAGACCAAATTAAAAACCCCTAACCAAAAACTAAACTTGAAATTCTAAAATTAAAAGGAGAAATAAATAATATTGAAAGTTAAAAAAAAAAAAACAACAACAACAACAAAAAAAAAAACTATTGAATTAATAAATAAAACTAAAAGGTGGTTTTATGAAAAAGCCAAGAAAATAGATAAACCTTTGGTAAATCTGATCAGAAAAAGGAAAGAGGAAAATCAAATTGTTAGTCTTACAAATGAAAAGGGGGATCTTTCCACCAATGAAGAGGAAATTAGAGCAATAATAAGGAGTTACTTTGCTCAACTTTATGCCAATAAATTTGATAACTTAAGTGAAATGGATGACTACCTCCAAAAACATAGGCTTCCTAGATTAACAGAGGAGGAGGTACACTGCTTAAATAGTCCCATTTCAGAAAAAAGAAATAGAATAAGTATTAATCAACTCACTATGAAAAAATCCCCAGCACCAGATGGATTTACATGTGAATTCTACAAAACATTTGTAGAACATATAGCCCCAATGTTATATAAACTATTTGAAAAAATAGGTGATGAAGGAGTCCTACCAGACTCCTTTTATAACCTAAACCAGACAGGTTGAAAACAGAGAAAGAAAACTATAGACCAATTTCCTTAATGAATATTGATGCTAAAATCTTAAATAAGATATTAGCAAAAAGACTTCAGAAAATCATCCCCAGGATAGTACACTATGATCAAGTAAGATTTACACCAGGAATACAAGGCTGGTTTAATATTAAAAAAAATATTAGGATAATTGACTATATTAATCATCAAATTAATAAAAAACATATGATCATCTCAATAGATGCATAAAAAGCATTTGATAAAATACAACACCCATTCTTACTAAAAATGCTTGAGAGTATAGGAATAAATGGACTATTCCTTAAAATAGTCAGGAGCATATATTTAAGACCATCAGTAAGTATAATATGTAATGAAGATAAATTGGAACTTATCCCAGTGAGATCAGGAGTGAAACAAGGTTGCCCAGTATCACCATTACTATTCAATATTGTATTAGAAATGCTAGCCTCAGAAATAAGAGTCGAGGAAGAGATTAAAGGAATAAGAGTGGGTAATGAGGAAATCAAACTGTCACTCTTTGCAGATGATATGATGGTATACTTAGAGAACCCCAGAGACTCTAATACAAATTTATTAGAAATAATTCACAACTTTAGCAAAGTTACTGGATACAAAATAAACCCACACAAATCTTCATCATTTTTATACATTATCAACAAAATGCAACAGCAAGATATACAAAGATAAATCCTTTTCAAAACAAATGTCCAGAGTATAAAATATTTGGGAATCCATCTACTAAAGAAAAGTCAGGAATTATATGAGCAAAATTACAAAACACTTGCCACAAATATAAAGTCAGATTTAAATAATTGGAAAACATTAAGTACTCTTGGATAAGGTGAGCGAATATAATCAATATGACAATACTCCTCAAACTAATATATTTATTTGGTGCTACACCAATCAGACTCCCAAGAAACTATTTTAATGACCTAGAAAAAATAACAACAAAATTCATATGGAAAAATAAGAAGTCGAGAATTTCAATGGAATTAATGGGAAAAAAAATCAAATGAAGGTGGTCTAGCTGTACCTGATATAAAGCTATATTACAAAGCAGCAGTCACAAAAACTATTTGGTATTGGTTAAGAAATAGACTAGTCAATCAGTGGAACAGATTAGGTACACAGGACAAAATAGGGTACAACTATAACAATCTAGTGCTTGACAAATCCAAAGATACCAACATTTGGGATAAGAATTCATTATTTGAAAAAAAAAAAAAAACCTGTTGGGAAAACTGGAAATTAGTACGGCAGAAATTAGATATGGACACACACTTACCACCATATATCAAGATAAGAGCAAAATGGGTCTATGATGTAGGCATTAAGCATGAGATCATAGAGATCATAAAGTAGAGGAAGAAACGATAGTCTACCTCTCAGAACTGTGGAGGAGGAAGGAATTTATGACCAAAGGAGAAGGAGAGATCATTATTCATCACAAAATAGAAGATTTTGATTATATCAAATTAAAAAGTTTCTCTACAAACAAAACTAATGCAAACAAGATTAGAAGGGAAGTAACAAATTGGGAAATTATTTTTATAATTAAAGGTTCTGATAAAGGCCTCATTTCCAAAATATATAGAGAACTGACTTTAATTAAAAAGAAATCAAACCATTCTCCAATTGATAAATGGTCAAAGGATATGAATAGACAATTTTCAGATGATGAAATTGAAACTATATCCACTCATATGAAAGAGTGTTCTAAATCACTACTGATCAGAGAAATGGAAATCAAGACAACTCTGAAGTACCACTAGACACCTGTCAGATTGGATAAGATGACAGGAAAAAATAATGATGAATGTTGGAGGGGATGTGGGAAAACTGGGACACTGATGCATTGTTGGTGGAGTTGTGAAAGAATCAAGCCATTCTGAAGAGCAATTTGGAACTATGCCCCAAAAGTTATCAAACTGTGCATACCCTTTGATCCAGCAGTGCTACTACTGGGCCTATATCTCAAAGAATACTAAAGAAGGGAAAGAGATCTGTATGTACCAAAATGTTTGTAGCAGCTCTTTTTGTAGTGGCTAGAAAGTGGAAAATTTGGAAAATCAATACAAGAGATAATGTTGTTAAAAAAAATTACTCATGCATATTTACTGTCAAAATTTTATAATTATGTAATTAATAAAAAAACAATTTAAAATACAAACAACATTTTCCCTTGTATTCATTTCTTTTCCAAATTTTCCCCTCCCTCCCTCTACACCCTCCCCTAGATGACAGGCAATGCCATACATGTTAAATGTGTTACCGTACATCCTAGGTACAATATATGTGTGTAAAAACAAATTTCTTGTTGCACACTAAGAATTGGATTGCAAAGGTAAAAGAAACCTGGGTAGAATGACAATAGTGCAAACAGTTTACACTCAATTCCCAGTGTTCCTTCTCTGGGTATAGCTGTTTCTGTCCATCCTTTATCAAGTGGAATAGAATTAGATCTTCTCTACATTGAAGGTATCCACTTCAGTCAGAATACATCTTCATATATTATTGTTGTTGAAGTGTATGATGATCTCTTGGTTCTGCTCATTTCACTCAGCATCAGTTCATGTAAGTCTCTCTAAACCTCTCTGTATTCCTCCTGCTGGTCATTTCTTACAGAGCAATAATATTCCATAACATTCTTAGACCATAATTTACTTAACCTTTCTCCAATTGATGGGCACTCATTCATTTTCCAGTTTCCAGCCACTACAAAAAAGGACTGCCACAAACATTTTGGCACTTACAGGTCCTTTTCTTTCTTTAGTATTTCTTTGGATTATAAACCCAGTAGTAGCACTGCTGGATCAAAGGGTATGCACAGTTTGATAAATTTTTGGGCATAGTTCCAAATTGCTCTCCAGAATGGCTGGATTCTTTTACAACTACACCAACAATGCATCAGTGTCCCAGTTTTCCCACAACTCCACCAACATTTATCACTATTTTTTCCTGTCATCTTAGCCAATCTGACAGGTTTGTAGTGGTATCTCATAGTTGTCTTAATTATCATTTCTCTTATCAGTAGTGATTTGGAACATTTTCATATGAGTGGATACAGTTTCAATTTCATCAACTAAAAATTGTTTGTTCAAGGGCAGCTAGGTGGCGCAGTGGATAGAGCACCAGCCTTGAATTCAGGAGGATCCCACTTCAAATCTGTTCTCAGAAACTTAACACTTCCTAGCTGTGTGTCCGTGGCAAGTCACTTAACCTCAGCCTCAGGAGAAAAAAAAAAAAAAAGATAAAAATTGTCTTTTCATATCCTTTGACCATTTACCAATTTGAGAATGGTTTGATTTCTTATAAATTAGAGTTAGTTCTCTATATATTTTGGAAATGAGGCCTTTATCATGACCTTTAATGGTGAAAATATTTTTTCCAATTTGTTACTTCCCTTCTAATCTTGTTTGCATTAGTTTTGTTTGTACAAAACATTTTTAATTTGATGTTATCAAAATCTTATATTTTGTTATCAATAATGATCTCTAGTTCTCCTTTTTTTCACAAATTCCTTCCTCCTCTACAAGTTTGAGAGGTACACTATCCTATGTTCTTCTAATCTATTTAAGATCTCATTCTTTATGCCTCAGTTATGGACCCATTTTGATCTTGTCTTTGTATATGATGTTAAGTGTGGCTCCACATCTAATTTCTGCCATAATAATTTCCAGTTTTCCCAACAATTTTTTTTTTCAAATAATGAATTCTTATCCCAAATGTTAGTATCTTTGTGTTTGTCAAACACTACGTTGCTATAGTTGTACCCTATTTTGTCCTGTGTACCTAATCGGTTCCACTGATCAACAATATTTTTTAGCCAATACCAAATGGATTTGGTGATTGCTGCTTTATAATATAGTTAAGGTACAGCTAGGACATCTTCAATTGATTTTTTTTTTTTCATTAATTCACTTGAAATTCTCTAATTTTTTTTTCTTCCATATGAATTTTGTTGTTATTTTTTTTAGGTCATTAAAATAGTTTCTTGGGAGTCTGATTGGCATAGCATTAAATAAATAGACTAGTTCAGGGAGTTTTGTCATCTTGATTATATTCGCTCAGCCTATCCAATAGCACTTAAAGTCTTTCCAATTATTTAAATCTGATTTTATTTTTGTGGCAAGTGTTTTGTAATTTTGCTCATATAATTCCTGACTTTTCTTTGGTGTATGGATTCCCAAATATTTTACACTCTCAATACAGTTGATTTGAATGGAATTTCTCTTTGTATCTCTTGCTGTTGGATTTTGTTGGTGATGTATGAAAATGCTGAGGATTTATTTTGTATCCAGCAACATTGCTAAAGTTGTGAATTATTTCTAATAGCTTTTTATTAGAATCTCTGTGGTTCTCTAATTATACCATCATATCATCTGCAAAGAGTGATAGTTTGATTTCCTCATTACCTACTCTAATTCCTTTAATCTCATTCTTGACTCTTATTCCTGAGGCTAGCATTTCTAATGCAATATTGAATAATAATGGTGATAGTGGGCAACCTTGTTTCACTCCTGATCTTACTGGGAAAGGTTCCAGTTTATCTCCATTACATATGATGCTTACTGAAGTTTTTAAATATATGCTCCTGACTATTTTAAGGAATAGTCCATTTATTCCTATACTCTCAAGTGTTTTTAGTAGGAATGAATGTTGTATTTTATCAAATGCTTTTTATGCATCTATTGAGATGATCATATGATTTTTGTTAATTTGATTATTAATATGGTAAATTATACTAATAATTTTCCTAATATTAAACCAGCCTTGCATTTCTGGTATAAATCATACTTGATCATAGTGTATTATCCTGGGGATGAGTTTCTGTAATCTTTTTGCTAATATCTTATTTAAGATTTTACCATCAATATTCATTAAGTCAATTGGGCTAAAGTTTTCTTTCTCAATTTTCAACCTACCTAGTTTAAATATCAGTACCAGATCTGTGTCATAAAAGGAATTTGGTAGGACTCTTTCATTCCCTATTTTTTCAAATAGTTTATATAACAGTGGGGCTAATTGTTTTTTAAATGTTTGGTAGAATTCACATGTAAATCCATCTGGTCCTGGGAATTTTTTTTAGGGAGTTGGTTTATAGCTTTTTCTATTTCTTTTTCTGAAATGGGACTATTTAAGCAATTTACTTCCTCCTCTGTTAATCTGGGAAGCCTATATTTTTGGAGGAAGTCATACATTTCACTTAAGTTATAAAATTTATTGGCATAAAGTTGGGCAAAATAACTCCTTATTTGTGCTCTAATTTTCTCTTCATTGGTGGAAAGTTCCCCCATTTCATTGGTAAGACTAACAATTTGATTTTCCTCTTTCCTTTTTCTGATCATATTTACCAAAAGTTTATCTATTTTATTGTTTTTTTTTTTTCATAAAACCAACTCTTAGTTTTATTTATTAATTCAATAGTTTTTTTAACTTTCAATATTATTAATTTCTCCTTGTAATTTTAGAAGTTCAAGTTTAGTATTTGGTGAGGGTTTTTAATTTGGTCTTTTTTCTAGCTTTTTAAGTTTCAGGCCCAATTCATTGATATTATCGTTCTCTATTTTATTTAAGTAATCCTGTAAAGATTTAAAATTTCCCCTTATTACCAATTTAGCTGCATCCCATAAATTTTGGTATGATGTCTCATAGTTGTCATTATATTGGGTGAAATTATTAATTGTTTCTACAATTAGCTGCTTCACCAAATCATTCTTTAAGATGAGATTATTTAGTTTCCAATTTTGTTTTGGTCTATTTCCCCCTAACTTCTTGTTGAATGTAGTTTTTATTTCCTCATGATCTGCATTTAATTTTGAGATATTTATGTCCTAATATATGGTCAATTTTTCTATAGGCTCCATGAACTGCTGAGAAGAAAGTATATTCCTTTCTATCACCATTCAGTTTTCTCCAAAGATCTATCATACCTATTTTTTTCTAATATTCTATTTACCTCTTTAATTTCTTTCTTATTTGTTTTGTGGTTTGATTTATCTAATTCTGACAGTACAAAGATGAGATCTGCCACTATTATAGTTTTGCTGTCTATTTCTTCTTCCAACTCTCTTAACTTTTCCTTTAGGAAATTAGATGCCATAGCACTTGGTGCATTTATGTTTAGTTTTGATATGGCTTCATTGTCTATGCTCCCCTTTAGCAAGATATAGTTTCCTTCCTTTTCTCTTTTAATTAGATCAATTTTTGCTTTTGCTTGATCTGAGAGAAGGATGACTACCCTGCTTTTTTTACTTCACCTGAATCATAATAGATTCTGCTCCAGCCTTTGACCTTTACTCTGTAAGTATCTCCCTGCTTTAAGTGTGTTTCCTGTAAGCAACATATTGTAGGGTTCTGACTTTTGACCTAGTCTGCTATCCCCCTCGCTTTAATGGTAGAGTTCATCCCATTCACATTTACAGTTAAAATGACTAATTCTGTATTTCCTGCCATCATATTATCCCCTGATTATGCTTGGTTTTCCCTTGTCCCCCCTGAACCCCTTCCCCAGTATTAAACTCATGAGCCCCATTTGTGTCACCCAGCCTTCTTTTTTTAGTATCCTTCCCCCCTCCTTTTTAATCCCTTAGCCTTTTTTTTTACACTTCCCTTATTACTCCTTTCCTTTTCCCTTTTCTTCTCCCTCCTTTTAATGAACTGAGAGAAAATTCTCTGTAAAACAAATATGTTAATTATTTAGTCTTCGAGCCAACTGTGATGAGAGTAAGATTTGCGCAATGTTCCTCCCTCTCTCTAAATTCCCTTATGATAAATTTTCTTTGTCTCTTCCTGGGAAGTAGTTTCCCTCTTTTTGTTTTCCCTTTTCCCATTTTCTGACAGTATGCCCTTTCCATTTTTACTTCCTTTTTTTTACGTTATATCATTAAGATCAGATTATACATGTGGATTTTATGTATATCCACAACAGAAATATAGTTCTCAAGAGTTCCTTTTACTTTTTTCTTCTTCTCTTGAGTCTTGTTATTGGAAATCAACTTTTTTGTTTAAATATGCTTTTTTTCTTTGAAACACCTGGAATTCATCTGTTTCATTAAATGTCCATCTTCTTCTATGGAAGAAAATGCTAAACTTAGCTGGGCAGTTTATTCTTGGCTCCATTCAAAATTCTTTTGCTTTTTGGAATATTAGATTCCAGGCCCTTCAGTCCTTTAACATGGATGCAGCCAGATCTTGAGTGACCCTTATTGTGACACCTCGATATTTGACTTTTTTTTTTTTTTTGACTTCTTACAATATTTTTTCTTTAGTCTTGTAATTCTGCAGCTTGGCCACAATATTCCACTGAGTTGTTTATTTGTTTGTTTGTTTTAGGGTATTTTTCAGAAGGTTTTCTATGAATTCTTTCAATGCCTATTTTCTCTTCTGGTTCTATTAAGTCTGGACAGTTCTCTTTGATGATTTCAAGTAAAATAGAATCTAGGCTCTTTTTTTTCATCATAAATTTTGGGAAGTCCAATGATCCTCAGATTATCTCTCCTAGATCTATTTTCCAGGTCTGTCAATTTTCCCAGTGCTTTTCATTTTTTTGTTTTTGTTTGATTGATTCTTGGTATCTCAATGAATCATTCATTTCTATTTGTTCAGTCCTGATTTTTAATGAGTTATTTTCTTCATTCACTTTTTAAATTTCTTTTTGTATATGTCTATTTGAGTTTTTAAATGAGTTATTTTGTTTATGGATTTTTTTCCCATTTCACTATTTTTTTTTAGTGTTATTTTCTTTTTCCAATTTACAAATCCTACTTTCTTGGGAATTCTTTTATCTTTTCCAATTCATGGATCCTACTTTCCTGTGATTTTTTAACATTTTCCAATTCACAACTTTTGTTTCCCTGCTCTTTCTGTGAATTCTTTATCTTTTCCAATTCAGATTTCAGGACATTGTTACTCTCTAACATAGCTTCTCTTTCCTTTGCCCATTTATATTCTTACTCTCTTTTTATGCCTTTAATACTCTCTTCTTGGAGAGAGTTATGTAGTTATGTGATGGGGCCCAGGTAACATTCCCCTTCAGAGTATTATCTGGAGACTGTCTGCTGTTAGCCTCCTCAGGGTTAGATACCTGCTCTTTTTCTGTATAGAAGCTGTCAATCATTCTCTTCAATTTTTTATTCATTTTTAGAAATCTATGGGGTCTGACTAAGATTAGATCAAAATGGGTCTAAGATTTAGGCATAAAGAACAAAATCATAAATAAATTGGAGGAACATGGGATGGTTTACCTCTCAGACTTGTGGAGGAGAAAAGAGTTTGTGTCCAAGGGAGAACTGGAGACCATTATTGATCACAAAATATAAAATTTTAATTACACCAAATTAAAAAGTTTCTGCACAAACAAAACTAATGCAAACAAGATTAGAAGGGAAGTAACAAATTGGGAAAACATTTTTACAGTTAAAGGTTCTGATAAGGGCCTCATCTCCAAAATATACAGAGAATTGACTTTAATTATAAGAAATCAAGCCATTCTCCAATTGATAAATGGTCAAAGGATATGAACAGACAATTTTCAGATGATGAAATTAAAACTATTTCCACTCATATGAAAGAGTGTTCCAAATCACTATTGATCAGAGAAATGCAAATTAAGACAACTCTGAGATATCATTACACACCTGTCAGATTGCCTAAGATGACAGGAACAAATAACAATGAATGTTGGAGGGGCTGTGGGAAAACTGGGACACTGATGCATTGTTGGTGGAGTTGTGAAAGAATCCAACCATTCAGGAGAGCAATCTGAAATTATGCCCAAAAAGTTATCACAATGTGCATACCCTTTGACCCAGCCATACTACTACTGGGCTTATATCCCAAGGAAATACTAAAGAAGGGAAAAGGACCTGTATGTGCCAAAATGTTTGTGGCAGCCCTTTTCATAGTGGCTAGAAGCTGGAAGATGAGTGGATGTCCATCAATTGGAGAATGGTTGGGTAAATTATGGTATATGAATGTTATGGAATATTATTGTTCTATAAGAAATGACCAACAGGAGAAATACAGAGAGGCTTGGAGAGACTTACATCAACTGATGCTGAGTGAAACGAGCAGAACCAGAAGATCATTATACACTTCAACAATGATACTGTATGAGGATGTATTCTGATGGAAGTGGATATCTTCAACATAGAGAAGAGCTAATCCAATTCCAATTGATCAATGATGGACAGAATCAGCTACATCCAGAAAAGGAACACTGGGAAATGAGTGTAAACTGTTATTTTTACCTTCTGAATCCAATTCTTCCTGTGCAACAAGAAATTTGGTTCTACACACATATATTGTACCTAGAATATATTATAATATATTTAACATATATAAGACTGCCTGCCATCTGGGGGAGGGAGTTGGGGGAGGAAGGGAAAAAATCTGAACAGAGGTAAGTGCAAGGGATAATGTTGTAAAACATTACCCATGTATATGTACTGTCAAAAAAAGTTATAATTATAAAATAAAATAAAAAAAAAAACAATAAACAAATTAAAAAAAAAAAAGAAATCTATGGGGTCTGCCTTCATGGTAAGGAAATTACTAGTTTCCTCTGCAGAACAGAGATAATTTAGATGACAGCTGTTTTGTGTATGGGCTGCAAAAGTAAGAGATTGCTCTGGGAGAGAGATCCCCCCCCCTCCCCACTGGAAGTGATTTAGAGCTGGTTAGCACAGCTGGGTTGTGAAAGTGCGCAGTGAAGAACCCCCGCTGTTTGGCCTAGCTCTGAGGCTAGAGGCTGAACAGTGCTCAAGTGTCACAATCCCAGGCCAAAGCCCTCTGTGGGGCCATGGATATTAGCAGCCGACCAGCGAATAGCTCCAACACACAGACTGGAAGTGTCTCTGCCCCAGGAAGCAGAGTTGCTACTGGGGAAATTTTGCTGCTGTGGAAGTTCCACTGCTTCAGGCCCCCCCACTGAGATTAGAGGCTGCCCCAGGCTGTGTTCCCTGCTGTGCAGGTTCTTAACTGCCCTAAGGAAAAGCCCCAGACAGCAGAAAGTGGCTGCACAGCCATGCTTCAATCTGTGCTGAGTCACTTCCAATTTAGGGTAGCTATAGGCACTTTCTGGAGTTATTATTATTATTATTATTATTAAGTGACTTGCACAGGGTCACACAGCTAGGAAGCATTAAGTGTCTGAGACCAGATTTGAACTCTGGTCCTCCTGAATTCAGGGCTGGTATTCTATCCACTGCACCACCTAGCTGCCCCCTATTTTTTTTTTTTTTAAGTGACTTGATTTCTCTTCTGATCTGCTTCTTTGCAAGCAGAGTAGAGCTTTCAGTCTATGCCAGAATCCTCTGTCTTGGTTGCTTTTCTAACCCCAGAGGCCTCACCAGCCCAATCAGCACAGTATGCTAGCCTTTAGTCTATCACTATCTGCTGCTGGTCTTTTTCTCCACTGTCAGTACTGACCTTTTATGATGAAATTCCAGATTCTCTTCAGCTGGTAAATGTATTTCTAATCTTCATGGTTTTTACCAGTCCAGCATTATTTTTGAGGATAAATTAAATAATTGGTATTGAGGGTAAGAGAGAACTTAGAAATTCACATGTATCTCCTCTGCCATCTTGGCTCTGTCCCCTGATCATTTCTTATAGAACAATAATATTCCATAACATTCATATACCATAACTTAATTCAGTCATTTCCTATATGATGGGCATCCACTCAGCTTCTAGTTTCTTGCTACTAAGAAAGGGCTGCCACAACTATTTTATTATTATAACTTTTTATTGATAGAACATATGCTTGGGTAATTTTTTTACAACATTATCTTTACTAATTATCACTTACTTCTCTTCCCACCTTTCCCTTCTCTCCTTCTACCTCCTCCCCTAGATGGCAGGCAGTCTTATACATTTTAAATATGTTACAGTATATCCTAGATATAATATATGCGTTCAGAACTATATAGTTCTCTTGTTGCACAAGAGGAGTTGGATTTAGAAAGTAAAAATAACCTGGGAAGAAAAACAAAAATGCAAGTAGACTACGTTCATTTTTTAGTGTTACGTATTTGTGTTATGAAAACAATTTGGCAGAACTCTTTTTTTATCTGTATATTATTGGAATTAACTTTGCTTTACATGTTTGTTTGAATTCACATGTGGCCATGGAGATTGTTTCTTTGGTAGTTAATTCATGGCTTATTCAATTTATTTTTCTAGAATTAGCTTATTTTAGTATTATATGTTCTCTTCTGTTAACCTGGGCTAATTATAATTTTTGCAAATATTTTGTTATTTCACTAAGTTTCTCTGATATATATATATATATATGTATATATAACCATTCCTTTACTTCCAGATGTCTCCCATAACCAAGTTTTCCAAAATTTTATTTCCTTAACTTCTTTCTTCTTTCCTTTTAATTAGATTTATCTAAATCTGAAAGGTGAAATTTAAGGTCTCTGACAATTTAAGATCCTGTTTATTTCTTCCTGTAACCCATCTTAACTTCTCTAAGAATGTGGGTGCTATAGTTCTTGGTTCCTATGTATCCAGTTTTCATAGTCCTTCATTGTCTATGGTACTATTACTAAGATTTAATTTTGTTCCTTACCTTTTTAAATTGTATTCCTTTTTGTTTTTACCTTGTATTAGATTAGGATTGCTATTTCTGCTTGTTTTCTCTTCAGATTTCCTTTCCTGCTCCAGCCTTGTACCATTACAGAGTGTGTTTTTCTCCATTTCAAATATATTTCTAGTAAACAACATATTTTAGGATTCTAGGTTTTAATGCACATTTCTTATTTTGTTTTTTTGAAAGATTTTATCCCATTCACCTTCAAAGTTATGATTATTAAATTTATATTTCCTCTATCCTATTTCATCCCTACTTATGCTTTTCTGTTACCTTTCACTCTGTCCCTCCTCACCAATGTTTTTTCACTACCACTATCTCTCTCAATCTGCAAGTATAAGCATTACCTGTCTCTTTCTCCTATTTTCCTTTCTTCTTTGTGCTTCCTTCTGCCTTTTCTTATAACAGTCTCCCCCCTCCAATTTCCCTTCTATTTTCTATTTCCCTAAGAAGGGGACAAAACTTGACACGTATGTGTTGAGATTTTATTTTAAAAAGTCAAGGGTCATACTGGAAGAGAAAAATTTGGAGGAAGAATAGAATAACTAGAATAAAAAAAAAAAGAAGAGGAGCAAAACACCTATCAAATTATATGGGAAAATCTCTCTCACTTTTTTTTTTTCTTTCTTTTGTTGATATTAGTCTGATGAATCTATTTTTTTTTCTCTAGAGACTGTTTAAAACATTCCCACAATGCAAATTTCAACTGCTAACATGAAATAATGTGGGGCACTCAAATTCCTCTAGAGATTCATGAAACACATAAGGAATCTAGATAGAGGTCCAAATAAAATCCCTGGGTTTCTCTACATTTATCATGCCAAAATTTCTCTAATACATTTCTCTCATTTACAAGGAAATGCAAAGAGAATTTCAAACTAACATAACAATTAAACAAAGAATTTCAGTTCTGAGAAAAAGAAAAGAATAAATAAGTCTCAAATGATTGTGAGGTTCCCAAAAGAGATTCAGAATTTCATGTTGATTGTTTATTTGGGAAATGGAAAGGTAAGAAGTTCTTAAATAGTTTCTCCTATATAGTAGGCACTATGCTAAATACTTTATATATGTTATATCTTTTGAACCTTGCAATAGTCTTGTGAAGCAACAGAGATTATTGCCATTTTACAGTTAGGAAAGCTGAGGCAGAGAGAGGGTCAATAATGTGCCCAACATCACATAGCCAATAGGTATTTAAGGCTGGATTTGAATTCATCTTAATGAGTCCAAATTCAGTGATCTATCCACTATACAATCTATTTGACTCTGGCAACTGATCTAGAAACTTCTGACTCAAATGTTCTAGGTCAACAGCAAGCAAAAAATGTATCCAAAGACCTTTCAATGCAAAAGGATAGAAAGACAATGTGAGCAGCATCACTTTAGTTAAAAGCAAAAAAGTAAAATAATAATAATGAGACCGATCATGGTGATTATGATAATGATGCACAATGATCACATGCACATAGACACAAAACTTATCTTACTTCCAAGGGGGAAAAAAACACAAAAAAACACAACATAAATCTGAAACTCACTGCTCTTAACTTAGAGTCTAAAGAAATTTTAAGAAAAGAGCTGTAAAAATGGTTTTTGTACTAGATAGTATAAACTAGGGAATCAGATAAAGATAGTTTGTAGTGGGAAACATTTTGGCGTGCCACAGGAATGTTGAAGCACCTTAATATATGTGTAGAAAAATCTCATTTGTAACACACCCCTTGGAGCATCTCTACTTAATCACACCTGTGCAGACTGATCAGTAACCAAATCAAGGTAATTTCTTCTCTCAGATATCTGGGGATTATCCTGACAGGTTCTGGGGTTATCCTTCTGTACTTTGAGATTTAGAGCAGGTTTATCCTTGCCTTTCTAAAAACTGACAGGAAGAGATCAATTTGTTGTCTTTGCCCTCAATGTATGAATACTCAGCTGAGGATAAGCAGTCAATCAAAAGTTTTTTTCTTTTTTTTTTTTTTTTTTTCCATTTCATCAGGAACAGATAGATGATACAATAAAGGGAATACTGGACTAGATTTTGGGGAAAAAAATTGACCCTAAGGTCAAATCCAGCTTTAGTTATTTAGTAATTGTCTCTAAGTAAGTCATTTAACCTCTGTTTGCTTTGGCCCTCAACTGTAAAATAAGGATAATGATATCATTTACCTCTAAGGTTTGTGATGACAATAAAATATTTGTAAAGTTATTATGCTCAGTATATTGTGCATAGTAGACATTTTATAAATGCGAATTATTGCAATTGCAATTTTGGTCATTATTATAATCATCTTTGTTGTTTCTCATTAATGTTACTATCAGTATTTGAACATGTTCTGAATTTAAGGCATGGTTGTCCATCATATATATATCCACAAACATCCAAGAGATAAATATATTGAAGAGGAAAGAAACAAATCATGTACATAGACTTGAATAACTGGGCCCATATTGATTATACAATTATTACAATATTAACAAAAATACCCACACACATCTGTATATATAGTATGGTATATATATATATATATATATATATATATATATATACACCTATATATACATATATATAGTGTATAAGTATAATTAGAATTATTAGAATTGTGAACATTTATGCATATATGTACATATATGAATACATATTAATATATATATACATACATGTAAATATATACAGAGGTTTACATATGTGTGCCTATATTTGAATTTTAAAATTAAAAGTTAATGTCTCTCATTTGTATATGTGGTCTTCTCTGCTCTATTAACACTTTGATCAAACTCATTCGAACATTCTTCCTTTGAGTTTCTCATAAGGAATAAAATTGTAGTTTTAAATATCTACCTTGAATTGCTTTTTGAATCCTTTTAAATACTCATAAGATTCCCATTTTCTGTTCTTGAATAACAGGTTCACTTGTTTTGTAATTAACCTTTTCTCTTGAAGATGTATCCTGGAACTCTCAAACCCCATAATATTTCTTCACTGTGTTAAGAGCTTTATTTTGTTTTATTATTTCTTCAGATATTCCAAATCACCTTTCTCTTTCCTATCCTCATTCATGTGGAGACTAATTTCATTTCCCCAATTTGACATTTTAAAAAGTTTACTAGGCAATAATGATGAATTGTTATAATGCAAAGTAGAGAATATAGTATAATGTATATGAGTACATACTCATTTTAATGTTTTGGAAAATTTTATAAACTACTTTATCACATCATTCAAATGAAGATCTTGGTATCTAGATGATTTTATCCTACAAATGTTTAAATCACTTACTAAAATTTTTATTATTCATTTATTAGACATTTAGTGGAAGTTGAAATCCCCTAAGCTTCCTGATACATTTTGTCATATCAACAAATAATTATCAAGCTCCTACTCTCCTTTTTTCAAAGATATTCTAATTCTTTGAGATACATAGATACACATACACACATACACACACACATATACACATATATATGAAAAATTGGGAAGTGGGGAAATAGAAAAGCATTTGAATTCAAAGAATGTAATTACATTTGGAAATTCTTGACTTTACAATAAGACTTTGTGCCCTATTATCTCCAAAACAACTATTTCCCAAGATACATATTTTACAAGTAAAACTGAAACACACACACACACACATATCTATATATCTATATATCTATATATAGATATATAGATATATATATGTAATTACATGAAGATAATGTAAACCCTCTAGTCTTATTTGTATGCTGAATTAAAGACATCTTTTCATTGTAGAGATGCAGGAACATTCTATTGCACCAGCATGAGAGTGGCACATAATCCAGTATTCTAGCATAGACAACAGCAAGCTTTGGCAACTGAATCAGTGACAGTTTCTATACCTCTCATCCCACAAATGAGAAGAGCTTTGGACAACTGGTTAAAAGGAAATTAAAGGGGTCTCTTTCCTAGCAACAGGAACAGGGTGAAAACATACTTTAAAATGGGTCACAGGCCCAAAACAAAGTGAATCAGTGACACAACAGTGTTGATGGCCATAAGGAAGCAATGATCATTGTTACAGATGTAGAATTAGAAAGAGTTCTTGTAGTCACTCACAAACTAATACACAGTATAGGGGAGTACTAAACACTTTTCTCTATATATCATACCATTTTAGAAGATCTAAAAAATTAATGATCTTCTGAATTATCTCAGAAAACAGCTGTTAAAAAAAAAACATGAAGCTTGAAAAAACTCCCTTTCCACTCTAGAAGCAGAATCCAACTTGTGCATAAAATTAAAAGTTTAAGAAAATATTTGGGAAGTGAGCACAGAGCAGGAAAATTATTCTGACAATACAAAGTTACTAAAATGACAATAAAGATTAAAATGCAAACTCAGAAGGAAAAAAAAAAGTCAAATCCTTGGAGAAACAATATAGATTGTCCCCAGGACATGGAAGAGTAGTTCAAAAAGTGTTTTTTTTTTTTTTTTTTTTTTTTTTTTTTTTTAATAAATTAAGAAATAGAGGAAAAACATATGGAAGACAAATAAACAAAACATCAATATCTGTATAAAACAGGCACAAACAGTAATTAATACAACACCCTAAAAATAACACCTTAAAAACAAAATAGGGCAAATATGAAAGAGACACAACAAGACAATAAAGAGAAAAATTCTTTAAAAAGCAAAATTAGCCAAATGGAATATATATTCCTCTAAAAGTAAAATTGGTCAAAAGCTCACTGGAGAAAATTATTCCATAAAAATTAGGATTGAGCAAGTAGAACATAATGGCTTTTTTGAGACATCAGAAACAGCAAAGTATAATTTTTAAAAAGAATGAGAAAAAAGAGAAAAAAATATGGACCATCCCATTGAAAAAGAAGTGCCCTGATATACAACCAAATCAGACAATTTAAGAAATATTGGATTACTAGCATTATCTAAAACATGCCTAAATACCATCTTTCAAGGAATCAAGGAAACCTGCCTTGACATTCTAAATATAGAAAGCAAAATAGGAAGAATCTAACAATTATTTCTTAAAAGACATCCCAAAATGAAAGCTCAAGCATATTAAAGTTAAATTCCAGAATTCCTAAATTAAGAAGAAAATGTTGCAAGAGGCTAAAAAAAATAATTCAAATGTCAAGGAACACAGTCAGGACAGCACAAGGACACACTAAAGGTTTGGAAGGCTTGGAATGTGATATTTTTTTGGGGGGCACAAAAGAGCTAGGGTTACAACCAAGAATCACTAACCCAGAGAAACAGTATAATTCTTCACGGATAAAGACAAAAATTCAGTGAAACTGTGGACTTCCAAGCATTTATAATGAAAGCACCAGACTTGAGTAGAAATTTGACTTTCAAAAACACAATTCAAAAGAAGCATAAAAAGATAAAGAAGAAAGAGAAATCATAAGGATTTTCATAATAGTAAGCTATTCAATTCCTACATGTAAAGGGCTAGAACTGAGCAATGCACTTGGATGGTGAAGCACGTGAGACTAATTGCCAATTGGACGGTTCCCTATTAACTTGTTTAAGGTTGACCCTCCCCAGCTGTTCTGTGCTGACTTGATTGGTGGGACAAAGAGGGGGAAGTGACGTGTTTGGGAGGAGCAAGAGAAACTTGGGTGGTGGAACTCAGGCTCACTTGCACTCGTGACCGGGCGTTGGAGGCGAAGGTAAAGATCTAGAATAAAGACGTTTAGTGATCCTGACTCTTGCTGATTTCTGGAAAGATAGAGTTCCAGCACCTACATGTAAAAATGATACTTTTTAATTGCTAAAACCTTTCTCTTAGAACAGTTAGGATTATATTTAGACAAAGGATGCAGATGCAAGTTTAATATGATGGAATGATTATCTTGAAAAAATTAAATTAAAACATGAGAAAGAGGAATGTATTGAGAAAGCAGCAGAAGCAATAGAACATTGTACACAGTAGCAGAAATATGTTATAATCTATTATGAAGAACTTAGCTATTCTCAATAATACAATGATGTAAGAGTTCTTAAGGGTTTATGATGAAAGCTGCTGTCCATTTCCAGAGAAAGCACTGTTAAAACCTAAAGACAAATTAAAAGTACTACTTCTTTATTTTCTTTATTGTATTCTCTTTCAGAGCATGATTTACATTGGAAGGTATCTTTTTGCATGAATACATATGTATAACTTACATCAGATTGCTTGCCTTCTCAATCAAGATAAGTGTAGAAAGTGAGGGAGATAAGTTGAAACTAAAAATTGGGAAGTTAACATCATTTGTGGGGCAAAATAAAATAGTAAAAAATTAACACCATTTTTTTTTTTTTTGTAAATCTCCAGTGAAATAATATCTGCAAATTGATATCTTAAATATGTGCAAGTTTATATTATATGAATGATAATAATAATTATTATCATCATTATTATTTTTCATTTTCTTCTTTTTATTTCTATTTCCCTTTTTATTTTCCCTTCTGTTTCTTGTTGCTTGATTTTGATCAAGTGTATACTCGTTTCTGTACAATTAAGGGAAAGAGAATGTAAAAGCCCTTTTTTTTTTTTTTTTTTTTTTTTTTTTTTTTTTTTTACTTTATTATTATTAGCAGGTTGTAAAGGGCTAGAACTGAGCAGATGCATTTGGATAATGGAGCATGCGAGATTAATTGCCAATTGGAAGGTTCCTTATTAACTTGTTTGAAGGTTGACCCTCCCCAGCTATTCTGTGCTGACTTGATTGGGGGGACAAAGAAGGGGAAGTGACGGGTGTAGGAGGAGTAGGAGGAGGAAGAAGAAATTGAGACACTCAGGATCACTCTCTCATGGAGTTTGAGAGAGGAAGGAGTGTGTGAGATTGCTAGATTTAATCCCCTGACCTTAACCGTAAAAGATCAAGAATAAAGACGTTTAGTGATTCTGACTCTGTCTGATTCCTGGGAAGATACAGTTCCAGCATTCTGGCGCCCAATGTAGGGCTGGCACCCTACTTCCACTGAAGGCCTCCAGTGACCAAGAGATTAGGTGAGTATTCTAATAGAAATAAGGAACTTACCTTGTTAAGGACTAAACCAGCAATCTCTAATAGCTGAGAAAGGGCAGGTATTAGGTACAGACATTCCCTCAGCCTCAGACAACCCTGCTCCAACCCCAGCCCCTGCTTCAGACTCATCTAGAAATGCTATGGAGGATATAATTAAGATAATTGACAAGAAGAGTTTACTTGAAACCATCCCACAAATGGATAATCTTTTAGACTCATTGAAACTCACCTCCCCTTGGTTCTTAAAGGAAGAAAAACTAACTGTAGATAACTGGAAGCTAGTGGGACTTGAAATGAAAGAATTTTAGGCAAAAAAATGGGCCTTGTTCAATTTCCACAGAGATATTTTATATATACGTGATTCAATTAGACTTAAGCTATCAAGCAAGTTATAGGAGAAGGAAAAGTTCTAAAAATGAATAGAGAAGGAAGTGTGAGGAACAAAAGATAGAAGATAAGCAAACTCAAGACATTGCCAGAGGGCAAGGGGATTTGAATGAGGGATTAGGGTGTGTTGACTCTTATTATCCTGAAGAAATTTCAACCCCTTCTAAAGAGCAGATTGTTGATCCGCCCACATCAACTCCACCTTCAGGGACAGAGGGAAGAGGAGTAGTGGGAGGGGAGGTGATATCACCAGCACCTCTCCCCCAGCAATCACCAACTCTTGTAACTAGATTACAAAAAGGGTTTATTGAAGCCATTGAAAATGGAAAAGAAATAGATAATGATTTCAAACTTCAAATTGTTCCTGTGATTCAATAGCATAATTCTGCAGGCCAATAAAGTAGAAAATATGCTCCTTTTAATATGGATGTCCTTAAAGACCTAAAAAAAGCTTGCATTCTCTTGGGGCTGGATCAGATTATGTTAAAATGTTACTACACAATTTGGCTTATGAAGCCTTAACTCCTACTGACTGGAAAGTCATTGCAAAGGTGTGCTTAGAACCTGGACAAAACTTGTTGTGGTTTTCTGAATACAGTGAGCTCTGTAGGATTCAAGCCCAACAAAATAGTCAAAGTGGAGTTAATACTTCAATCACTTGTGACCTACAAGCAGGTGTAGGTTCTTATGCAGATGCATTTGAGCAAATTGCTGCTGCTGCTGCTATCAAAGCATGCTCTCCCCAGTAAAAACTACAAGGGTGAGACCTACACAAAATTTGTAGAAGGACAAAATGAATCCTTTGCTGCTTTGTGGCACATTTACAGACAGCTGTCATACAGACTAATGATGAAAATGAAGTAACAGACACTTTGGTAAGGCAACTTGCTAGAGAAAATGCCAATGAGGTTTCTAGAAGGATTATACTAGGACTACATAGGGATGCTCCTTTAGAGGATATCATAAGATGCTGTGCCAGGCTATGGTGCAGACTTCCCAAGATCCCAACATAGGAAGACAGGGTCGCTTTTGGCAAGGGACTTCCAGAGAGACTCATCAATGCTTTCAATGTGGTAAAGTAGGGCATCTGAAAGCTCAATGTTGGCATAGAGACAGAGTGAGAAAACAGGGTGGGAGAACAAGACCCAAAACCCCATGTCCAAAATGCAACAGAGGACTCCATTGGGCATCAGAGTGTAGACTGATTCAGGGAAACAGGATGAGGGGCCAAGCTCCAGGGCCCTAGGCAAAAAACACTTTGGGCATGATGGCAGACGATGCCACACCCAGAGAGTGCCTCCAAGTCCAATACCCAGACATGACCAATCAGCCAGGAAGACATCTGAGGGGAAAAAGGGACTACAATTAGGGAGGATAGAGTTGTATGCAGCTGGGACAACTGAGATACCCCCTGGAGAGGTGAAATCTGTTCCTCTACAGCCTATGGATCCCTTGCCTCCAGGGACAGTAGGCTTGACCATTTCACCTTCTGAGAGTACTTATAAAACAGTGTTCATTCATACACTGATGTGGGAACCTGGGGAATGTGTAGATAATATTCCAGTCACTAACACAGATAGACAATGTGTGACTTATCAACCAGGGGAAGTAGCAGCATTGGGTTTATTGATACAGACCCCTAATAAGCAACCTGGTGACAGTCACCCATATTCTGACTCCAAGCAGCAAAACCCAGGAATATACTGGACAGCATCTGTGACCTACCTACCTATGCTCACTATCTATATAAATGGCGTACCATTAGAAAGACTGGTGGACACAGTTGCAGATTGCACTGTCATTAGAGGTGCCAACTGGCCCAGTCACTGGCCAAACAATAAGGCAGATACCTACATGTCTGGGGTAGGAGGATCAATAGCAGCTGAAGTTATTGCTACCCCTTTGAAATGGATATTTGAACGTGAAACAGGAGTTTTTACTCCTTTTATAGTTGAAAAAATCCCCATCAATCTATGGGGAAGAAACATTTTACAACAATTAGGGTTAAAAATGAGTTCTTCGGTTTTTTAGGCAGGGTTGCTGTTGAAGGCCTGCCAACACTTTCACCTGTTTCTATCCAATGGAAAACTGATTCACCAGTGTGGATAGAACAGTGGCCCTTACGTAGCGATAAAATCCAGGCCTTACTAGACATAGTACAGTAACAACTTGACCAAGGACACTTACAACCTTCTCTAAGTCCTTGGAATTCCCCATTATATGTTGTAAAAAAGAAATCTGGAAAATGGAGGATGCTGACTGACTTAAGAAAGGTAAATGAACAGATGGAAACTGTGGGAACTCTTCAACCTGGACTTACATCTCCTACTCAATTGCCTAGAGAATGGCCTCTGTGGGTTACAGACATTAAGGATTGTTTCTATTCTATTCCTCTCTAGATAAGGAGGATATGAAAAGATTTGCCTTTTCAGTGCCCAGAGTTAACTTAGCTGAGCTTTATAAAAGATATGAATGGACAGTTATACCACAGGGAATGAAAAATAGCCCTACTATGTGTCAAATGTATGTTGCTGCTGCTCTTACTCCAGTAAGAAAAGCATTTCCAAAAGTAACGTTATTACATTACATGGATGATATATTGAGATGTGCACCTGAGGAACAAATGTTAAAAGCATGTCTACCAAAAAAAACATAGAAACACTAAGGAATTATTAATTGCACATAGCTTCAGAAAAGATTCAAAGACATGCTACTTTTCAATTTTTAAGATATGAATTATATCCTAAGGTGCTTACTGTACAAAAACTCTCATTTTTTATTATTAATTTTTTATTATTATAACATTTTTTTGACAGTACATATACATAGATAATTTTTTTTTAAACAACATTATCCCTTGTACTCCCTTCCGTTCCGAATTTTTCCCCTCCTTCCTTCCATCCCCTCCCTTAGATGGCAGGCATTCCCTTGCACATTAAATATGTTATAGTATATCCTAGGTATAATATATATGTGCAGAAATGAATTTTGTTGTTGTTGCAAAGGAAGAATTTTATTCAGAAGGTAAAAATAATCTGGGAAGAAAAACAAAAACAAAAACAAAAACAAAACAAAACAAAACAAAAAGGTCACAGTTTATACTCATTTCCCAGTGTTCCTTTTCTGGATGTAGCTGATTCTGTCCATCATTGATCAATTGGAATTGGATTAGCTCTTCTCTATGTTGAAGATATCCACTTCCATCAGAATACATCCTCATACAGTATCATTGTTGAGGTGTATAATGATCTTCTGGTTCTGCTCGTTTCACTTAGCATCAGTTGATGTAAGTCTCTCCAAGTCTCTCTGTATTTCTCCTGTTGGTCATTTCTTATGGAACAATAATATTCCATAACATTCATATACCATAATTTACCCAACCATTCTCCAATTGATGGACATCCATTCATCTTCCAGCTTCTAGCCACTATGAAAAGGGCTGCCACAAACATTTTGGCACATACAGGTCCTTTTCCCTTCTTTAGTATTTCCTTGGGATATAAGCTCAGTAGTAGTATGGCTGGGTCAAAGGGTATGCACATTTTGATAACTTTTTGGGCATAATTCCAGATTGCTCTCCAGAATGGTTGGATTCTTTCACAACTCCACCAACAATGCATCAGTGTCCCAGTTTTCCCACAGCCCCTCCAACATTCATTGTTATTGTTCCTGTCATCTTAGGCAATCTGACAGGTGTGCAATGATATCTCAGAGTTGTCTTAATTTGCATTTCTCTGATCAATAGTGATTTGGAACACTCTTTCATATAAGTGGAAATAGTTTTAATTTCATCATCTGAAAATTGTCTGTTCATATCCTTTGACCATTTATCAATTGGAGAATGGCTTGATTTCTTATAAATTAAAGTCAATTCTCTGTATATTTTGGAGATGAGGCCTTTATCAGAACCTTTAACTGTAAAAATTTTTTCCCAATTTGTTACTTCCCTTCTAATCTTGTTTGCATTAGTTTTGTTTGTGCAGAAACTTTTTAATTTGGTGTAATCAAAATTTTCTATTTTGTGATCAATAATGGTCTCTAGTTCTCCCTTGGACACAAACTCCTTCCTCCTCCACAAGTCTGAGAGGTAAACCATCCCATTTCCTCCAATTTATTTGTGATTTCGTTCTTTATGCCTAAATCTTGGACTTGTTTTGATCTTATCTTAGTATGTGGTGTTAAATGTGGGTCCATGCCTAGTTTCTGCCATCAAAAACTCTCCTTAAGAACAGAAAAACTAAATACTTTAAATGACTTCCAGAAATTGATAGGAGATATCCAATGGATGCGTCCCATACTAGGCTTGACTACCTGTCAATTGCAACCATTATATGACATTTTAAGAGGAGACAGTGCTTTAAATTCACCACCCCAGCTTACAAAAAAGCTCAAGAGGCTTTGAGACAAGTTGAACTGACTTTATCCAATGTGGTTGAAAGAGACACTCAAAAACCTTTGGAAATATCAGTTTTTGCTACACAAGAGGCACCCACAGCAGTCCTTCATCAAGGAGACAGCGTGATGGAGTGGGTGAACCTCCCACCACAACCAGAACAAAGCCTTATTCCTTACCCAGTGCTTGTGGCTAGAATTTTATTAAAGGCCATTAAAGAGCAGTACAATTATCTGGGATAAGACCTGACAAGATATACGTCTTTTATACTAATGCATAAGTTAATGTGTGCTGTGAAATCATCCCAGAGTGGCAAATTTTATTAGCCATGGCTCCAAATTTTACACACGGATCTCCATTACAGATAACCAGACTGTTACATAATTGGCGATGGATTCTTGAAGAAAAGGTTTCTAAAGTTCCTCCAAAGGATCAATCTATCTTTACAGATGCATCCAAACATAATATTTGTGCTGTATATTCTCGTGACTTAACTATATAGAGAGTAATCAGAACTCCTTTTCAGTCCACTCAGCAGAATGAATTGCATGCAATCATTCTAACTCTTGCTTATTATCCAGGAGATATAAAGATAATATCTGATTCGGCCTATTCAGTAAGTGTGGTACAAAGAATTGCCACAGCCCAAATAAAATTTTTAGCCTCCAATATATATCAGCTCTTTAAGGAACTTCAAGAGTGACTGAGAAAGCATCCAGGTAAGATTTATATTTTGCATGCCCACTCCCATAGTGGACTTCCAGGTCCTATTTTTGATAGTAATTCAAAGGCAGATAGCCTTCTAACCATGTTGGCCAATACTCCTTTATTTCAAAAGCAAAAGAATCTCATTCTAAATATCATCAGGCTGCCCAAGTTTTACGTTTACATTTTGGAATAACAAGAGAAGAAGCTAGGAGCATAGTAAAAGCCTGTACAGCTTGCCTTCCTTTTTATGCTCCTATACTTTCTCCAGGGAAGAACTCTTGTGCTTTGAGACGTAATGAAATTTGGCAAATGGATGTGACCCATTATAAATCTTTTGGTCGCCTATCTTTTATCCACATCATGGTAGACACTTTCTCAGGATTCACATTTGCAATGCCAGCAGCAAAAGAGACAGCCCGAGTGGTCACTGAATTCCTTATACAAGCATTTGCAATTATGGATGCGTCACAAGCAATAAAAACAGACAATGGACCTGCATATACATCTAAACATTTTGCACACTTTTGTGCACAGTATAAGATTTTACATACCACAGGCATACCCTTTAATCCTCAAGGGCAGGCAATAGTAGAGAGAAGAAACAGAGATATAAAGACACTCCTCCAAAAACAAAAGAAAGGGGGAGCCATGGTAACCCTAGAGAACTTCTAAATTTAGTTCTCTATACCATTAATTTTTTAATTTTTGACAAAAATGCACTTCAATTACTATCTTATATTTTTTGAAATATCACTTAGAATTTTGTTTTCAAGTCTTTAGTCCTCACAAGGATATACCATCCTGTCAATGATTGTTGTATGATTTCCACACATAAATGGATTGGAAATGTGTATCCTATTTGGCTTTCATGGAAAAATAAACAGAAAAGAAAGGAATAGAACTACAAAGAGAGATTAAGCTCAATGAATCATATGGTTTTATTCTGATTTCTTTTTCACTCTTAGCCTTTTCTAGCAGTGATTTATTGTTCTCAGTAGTAGCTGTTTCTGCTTCGACCTGGATACCTAGATTATAATTACCTGGATTGGATGTCAGATAACTTCAGGAGGAGAGCTCACCATTAGCACAAAATTTATTCTTGGGTCAAGGAAGAAAGAAAAGATAGAATTATGGTGTAATAGAGGGTCAGGAAGCAGAAACAAAAAGTAGAAACTATTTTATATTTTAAAAAATAACAAATGAAATAAAAACAATGCTTCTTATGGTGGAGAATTCACTGACTATGGACCTTTTACATCTGAGTTAAACAATTGTTAGTGTTCTGGGATATATTGTTGATCACGCAGAAAATTAAATTACATTCAATTTAGCATACAACAAAAACAATTCCAAAAAGATAAGAGAATCAAGAAAAAGAATCTCAACTTTATAACTTTTCTTCCATTTATTTATTTATTTGTTGTTGATAAAGTTTCCTATGAATAATGCAGTTATTTCTAATGTTCTGTATTTTTAAGTGCTGAGGAAGTATCATTTCCTATTTAGGATCACAAGCTTTTGACTCATGGGAACTATCAAGTAATGTTCAAAAATAGAGTAAAACCACAGATGTCCTGGAACCAACTATCTACTGTTTACCTTTCAGTTGTAGCCTTTATACATCACAAACTGGAAACTGCTATGGTTAATTTATTAGAGGTTAATTTATTGTTGTTAATGATTTAGACTTGAGCATGTGATGAAGAAAATTTTAATGATAATGAGTCAATTTAATTTAAGAGTATTTCACTTCTATTTTTTTTTTTTTTCTGCAGAGAGCCTGATTGTTAAACATTTACTAGTATCCTATTCTCTGAGCATTTCTCAAGGAAGCTTTAGATCACTATTCCTCCACTCTGAGAATTTTGGGAAAAGCTTCCCAAGCAAATAATATATTTGAATTTGGTCAATAGTCTGTTAAACAGAGATAAACAATTCTCCTTTTTAAAATATATCCCTTTTAAATAAGAGATTAGATATAGGAAAGTATATTTTTTACATTCTATCTACATATCATAAATTACTGTATATGAGACACTAGCTAATAGCATTATGCTTTTCATGAAGGTTAATATTTAATTAAAAAACAGAATCTTTTATCTGATAAGCAAGAATTTCACAAATCTTGGTTCTGAAATATATAAATGTTTCCTACAATATCCATATTTTCTGACTAACCAAAATATTTCTGGAACTTATTCTTCTGGTAAAAGGTACTCTTTCTGTGAATTGTGATGAAGATCACATTCACTTAGTCTACCATTATGTATACAAAATATTTATGCAGGTTTTTTTTGTGGCAAAAAATTTGAAATTGGGTACATGGCCATAAATTGGGGGAATGACTGAAAAAGTTGTATATGATTGTGATGAAATAGTATTGTTTTAGAAATTATTAGCAATAAACTTTTAGAATTAAAAAAAAAAAACCTTGGTAACATGTATATGAATTGATTCCAAAAAAGTGAATGGAACTGGAAAAACATTTTGTCCAGTAACCACAACATTGTACAAGTATCAGTAATGACTGACTTAGCTTTTCTCAGTAACACAATGATATAAGACAATTGTGAAGAGCTCTTGATGAAAATTACCATACATCCTCAGAGAAAAAAAAGTATCATTGGAGACAGAGTGAAGATGGAATTTAAAATAAAAAAAATACTAAAGTATTGTTTTTACTTGCAATTACACGTGTGCTATGTGTATGTGTGTATGTAAATTGCTATAGCCAATTCAACCTTCAATAACCACCACCTTCATCAGTCAGCAACCAGCAAAATTGATTCAAGATCTTCCACCAGCAGAAATATTGTAACTCTCCACAGGATCAGATGATGGTTAGCAATAAAATATTTTGAAGTTTTAAAAGATTTAATGAGGCCCCAGATGACTGTGGAGGAAATGGAAGTAAAGAGTATTGGGCAGATGTGTGAAATACTGCATATGTAGAATTTACAATACTTGTTTGTGATGTGTTAAGAAATGATAATTATTTTTTCATCATACTTGCCATAGCTAATTATATGATTAAAAAGAAAATAATAATACATTCAACTTTTGGTTAGAACAATAACTTTCACTTGATTATTAACAAATATTTGTTGAACAGAAGTTGTTAAACTAAGAAAGTTTCAATAATAACTGTTGTTTTACATGCTGAATTTGAAGTGATATAAGGTTATCCACATGGAGATATAAAAGTCAATTTGAAGTGCATTGTAGAAATAGAATAAAAGGAGATTAATAATCCAAATATCTTGTGAAACAGATTTAGAAGTCCTATTTATAGAAGCATTTAGTACAAGCTGATTTAAAGGAGGTACAGGATAAGTTCATTAAAAAGATTAGATAACTAATTCAAGAGACAAGGCAGAGAAGAGTGGCTAATGAATGATTTAAAAAAATAGGACTGAAGGAAAAGATAAAAAATAGTTGCATTTGATATCATGGAAGTTAAGGAGAGACATATTTAATTAAGAAATGATCAAATATAGCAAATAACATTGATATACGTTTGATTTTTGTTTCTTCTTTAGAAAGCATTTTTCTCTACAACAAACACATGAAACATTTAAAACCATTTTCTTACATACTTTTTTTTTTTTTTTTACAAATTCAGAAATTAAAACAAATAAAGGAAGCAACTTTTGCATTTTATTTTTTGCAAGGCAATTGGGGCTAAGTGACTTACCTAGGGTCACACTGCTAGTAAGTATTAAGTGTCTGAGGCTAGATTTGAATTCAGGTGTTCCTGAACCCTCTCTTCTGTACCCTCTATGCTGCCCCTAGCTTTTGCATTTTCGAACATCTTTTATCAAGATAGTTATGTGAATCTACCATTTAAATCCAAGCACAATAAGTTTTCTATTTTTCAGTCTTGCTTTAACAGTATGCAAAACAGTTGAGGTTAAAAAAGATTAAGGATTTAGGATAAAAAAAAAATTGAACTGGATTCTAGGTTATTGCTGACTTCAGAAAAAAAAAAAACAAAAAAAAAAACATTTTTTCAATGGTGTTCCATAATGATTGTATTGGACCTCTACTTTTTTTTAGAATAGACAACAACCATATGAAAAAATCTCCTGCATCAAGACCAGGACTCTAACCATTGTGTCAAAATGAATTATATGTGATGATATTTATGATATATATTTGATGAGAAAGTTCATATTCCAGAGTTTTGAGGATAATGTGATAAGGAAATGGATGGATGCAACATGTTATTTCAATATTTTTGGTTGACAATTAAGAAGATCACAACAATATTTGAGAGAAGTATATAACATATAAAATATGATTTTTCCCATTGAAATGAAGGTTTTATGCAGAAAATAAAGTGGCAAAGGATAGAGTCTGAATGTATAGGCAAGATGAATTAAGTTAAAATTTCATCTCAGATACTTATTGCTATTTATCATTGGACAAGTCATCTAGTTGCTATTTCAATTTTTAACAATTGTAAAATGGGAATTCTTTTTTTTTTATCTTTTTATTTACAAGATATATGCATGGCTAATTTTATAGCAAAGACAATTGCCAAGCCTTTTGTTTCAATTTTCCCCCTCCTTCCTCCCCAACCCCTCCCTCAGAAGGAAGGTTGACCAGTACAAGTTAAATATGTTAAAGTATAAGTTAAATACAATATATGTATACATGTCCAAAAAGTCATTTTGCTGTATAAAAAGAATTGGACTTCGCAATAGTGTACAATTAGCCTGTGAAGGAAATCAAAAATGTAGGCAGAAAAAAATAGGGGGATTGGGAATTCTATGTAGTGGTTCATAGTCATCTCCCAGAGTTCTTTCCTGGGTGTAGCTGGTTCAGTTCATTACTGCTCTATTGGAACTGATTTGGTTCATTTCATTGTTGAAGAGGGTCATGTCCATCAGAATTGATCATCATATAGTATTGTTGTTAAAGTATATAAGTATATAATGATCTTTTGGTCCTCCTCATTTCACTCAGCATCAGTTCATTTAAGTCTTTCCAGGCCTTTTTGAAATCATCCTGCTGGTCATTTCTTACAGAACAATAATACTCCATAATATTCATATACCACAATTTATTCAGCCATTCTCTAATTGGTGGATATCCACTCAGTTTCCAGATTCTGGCTACTACAAAGAGGGCTGCCACAAACATTCTTGCACATACAGGTCCCTTTCCCTTCTTTAGTATCTCTTTGAGATATAAGCCCAGTAGTAATACTGCTGGATCAAAGGGTATGCACAATTTGATAACTTTTTGAGCATAGTTCCAAATTGCTCTCCAGAATGGCTGGATGTAGTCACAATTCCACCAACAATGTACCAGTGGTAAAATGGGAATTCTTAATAGAACCCACTTCCTATGGTAAACAACACTTTTTAAACAAAAAAAGGTGTGCATCAATGTTAATTAATAAATAAATACTAATTAACAAGCTAGCATATAATGCAAGGGATAGAAGAGGAAGCTGATGACAAAGTTGCAATAGTAAATCTTGAAAAAATAGACTGTTAGACATAAGCATAACTCAAGTGTATATTGTACAAGAAATTGTGAAATTAAAAGGGAGGGAGACCATAGTTTTTCATTTCTGATTGCTTGAGTTTTCTAGGACAGTGAGATTAGACCATTTTCAGAGGGTCCCCAAGCAGGGAATGGTTCAAATAAATTCTAAACATTTTGGAACAGTTGTTGTAAACAACAAAATAGAGAGTTAACTAGAAATAAGCTAAAAGTATTGTGTGAAATTATTACTCCAACAGAGCTTAGAAATATCATGAATGTTCCTTATATTTAAGTGCTTTTTAATGTTTTTATAATAACTTGTGTAGCTCAATAGCAGAATCAAAGAAAACAATGTGATTGAAAATTGGTATGCCAATAGAAATAAAGGGATAAATGATTATTGCATGTAAGCAAAAATATAATTAGCTTAGCTGATTACGGTGTCCATATTAAATAGGAAGAAAAATGGATCTGTTAATAAACTCATGGACTAAGATAAGAGGAATAGAGCAACAGACTGAAAATATAGTTGTGACTAAAGAATGAGTTGGAGTAAGAAAACAGAAAATTTGGGATAATAGGACATTGTCACAGGTAAAGTTCTTGAATTTGAAGCAATTGTGGATGATGGTAAAATTCAGTATTTCCTGGAGTATATTATGGATTAATGCCATTGTAGTTGAAGTCATTGTAAAATCCAGGTTATTAGAAAGGGCAAAATCAATAATACTGACAGCACCAAAGATGAAGGGCTGAGATTAAATGTTGAAGAAAAGAAAAATGCTATTTGATCCCTTAAGGCATGTTGGGTCATAAATTCTTTCTCATTACACATATCTGACAATTCAACTTTATCTTGATTTCCTAATTGCTTATATTTATCAAACTTTAATCTGAATTATGTAAACATTTTATCTCAATATAGAGAGTAATATGATGTGATACCTAGTTTCTGTTTTATTTTCTAATTTTTCTACATACAATTCTTATCATACAAGCTGAAATATATATTACTACAATCACGTACTATTCTCTTATGTAACTAAACTATTCAACTGATCTATCACTATTTTTTAAAAAAAAATCTGTTTTATTAAAAAAAAACCTAAAAAAAAAACAAAACAGAAAAGTAAAAAAAAAACAAAAACAAAACACACAAAACACAAAAGAACATTGTCATGTGCCCAGCAGAACATAAGGGAACATTCAATAATATTCATTCAATATATAACAATAAATTTCTAGTTCAAGAAAAGATGTATAATGGTAAATATATATATATATATATATATATATATATATATATATATATATATATATATATATATATATATGAGTGTCCAAGTAGGCTATAGCTAAGCACAGATATATATGTAATAGATATATACAAACACATGTACACACTCATACACATATACATTCATACCCATCAACAGACTCACACAAATATTCATATGTATGTATATGCAAATGCATACAGTAACATGCATGCATATTTACATATATACATGCATGTTATATATATATATATATCAGGTAATTTTGATAATAACTACAACTACATTACAATAATTCAAATCTGATAAAACTAGGCCTCCTTTCTTTGCATATTATTTATGAACTTCTTTTATATTCTGCACTGGGTTGGTGCTAATTCACTCTTGGTGCTGGGTGGGCGTGGCCAGGTCCCTTGAGATTCTGGTGATTTGGGGTTCACTATTTACTTTTTGTGTTTATGTTGAATGTTTTATAACTTCTTTGCTGATATACTGGTTTGCAACCAGGGCCGAGTGGCCAATACTGCTGCTGTAGATTCCTTCCAATCGATTCTCTGAATCCAGAGTCTGCACTGCTTTGTGGAGTCCACACTGCCCGAACCTCTGCCTGTGTTCTCTGGGCTGGCTTTTGTGGTCAGTTGCTTCACAGCTTTTTCTGTTGCTAATTTGTTACACTTCCAATATTTGTGGGTTCTGCTAGTCCAGAGCTAATTCAGAGGCTGGATTTGGTAATTAGTTTGAGGGAAGTGGGGCAAGATCAGAAAGAAAGTTCAATAATCCTTAAATTGTCTCTCCTAGATCTGTTTTCCAGTTCAGTTGTTTTCCCAAGTAGATACTTTACATTTTCTTCTGTTTTTTTTTTTTTTTCTTCTTTTTTTTTTTTTTTTTGGTTTTGCTTGACTGGTTCTTGCTGTCTCATTGACATTTCTTCAGTTCTAATTTTTATTGAATTATTTTATACATTTACTTTTAAAAATTTTTGTATTTGTCAAATTGAATTTTTAAATGAGTTGTTTTGTTCTATAATTTTTTTTCCATTTCAAAAATTCAGTTTTTAAGAAGTTATTTTCTTTTTTCGTTTCACAAATTCTGTTTTTCAGGGGGTTATTATTTTTCCATTTCACAAATTCTGTTTTTCAGGGAATTGTTTTCTTTTTCCCATTTTGTCAAATCTGTTTTTAACTAGTGATATGTTTTTTTTTCCATTTCACTAAGTCTATTTTGTAATGAATTTTCTTCCAATAATTTCTGTGTTTTCTTTTCGAAGCCCTTTGCAAAGTTCTCATTTCCTTTCCTCATTTTTCTTCTTGGTTTCTTTTAATAATTTTATAATTTTTTCTAAAAGAACCTTGTATGAGGAACAATTTATATCAACCTTTTTGGCTTCACCTGGAGACAATCAGCTTTTAGTCTCCTCAGGGTTTGAAATCTATTCTTCTCTTTCACCATAGAAATTATCTATAGTCAATCTTCTTTTTGCCTTTTTACTTATTATTTTTTTTTTAAAGTTGAGATCCACTTTTAATACAAGGGAGATTTTCTAAACTTCCTCTACAAGCAGCAGCAGCTGCACTGACTGACTTCAGGTGCTGGGTGGATGTGACCAGATACTGGGGGATTTTGGCTTTTGGGGTTCACTATTTAACTTTTATGTTTCTGTTGGGTGTTTTATAGCTTCTCTGTTGATCTACTGGCTTACAAGATAACCAACACTGCTGTAGATTCCTCCCCATACATTTTCCACCATGCAGAATCCACACCATCCCAGGTCTACACTGCCTGCACTAGACCTTCTTGTGCTTGGCTTGCCTCCCTCCATGACCAATTGAAACAGACCTTTTCTGGTGATCTTCAAAATTATCTTCTGCTGGTAATTTGTTATTTGTGGATTCTGCCAGTCCAGAATTAATTCAGAGACTGATTTTCTATTTAATCTGAGATTGGTTTCAGACTGAGCCAGATAAAGATGAAACTGTTTGTGCTTAGGGTGGAGCCCCTCCCTGAGACAGAGTACAAGGAGGTTTTCTCTTTTAAGAGTTTTGGGGTTTCTTCATCATTCCCCCCTTAATCAATTAAAACAAATTCATTTAAAGGAAAAAATACTTGGGGCAGTGTCTCTTATTGAGGCAGGGTTGAAGATTTTCTCCAAGGATCTTCAGAGTAGCAGGGTCCTGTCTTCATTAGAGGATTGTGGGAGAAGGTCAGAAAGAAATGTGTATTCTCTTTGTTATCTTGGCTTTTTCCCTGAGACTAACCTTTCTTGAAGTTTTTTTTTTCAGTCTTTCATGACCTGCATGATGGTTTTATTCTATCAGACTGTTCAGGTGCTTGGTTTTATGTGGTTTTTGAGGGAAACTGGGAGAGCATGAGAAGCTTCCTGCCTTTACTCCACCATCTTGCCTCTACCCCTGGAATCACAATACTTAGTTACATAGCCACAAAGCTTTGCAAGGCCAGCCAAGTCTAGCTTCATCTATTGTAATACCTCTTCAAAGTGTGTGATCTTAGATGGCACAAAATATCAAGTTGTACAGACATTTAAAGGCCATCTAGTTCAATGTGTACCTAACATATATGAGGCCCTGTAACATAGAGGACAGAAGAGCAGCCTTATAATAAAATTACTCTGGATAGCTACATAATACATTGGCTAGAACACTAGCCACACAGTCAGACGGACTTGAATTCAAATCTAGCCTGGACAGGTCACTTAAACCCAATTGCCTCAAAAAAAAATAAAAATAAAAGGTATCATTTGTAAGGAATAAAAAAGAACCACTTCCAAAATATATTTGTGAACTTACCAACAACATTCAAAAATTTTTCCATTTAGTGTTACCAGTGTGTAGATGGTATAATGTTGGCTGTAGGAAGACCTATTTCCTTGTTGTTTATTGTAAGGTCAAAATTTGCAAAAATAGCTGAGAATCAATACATATTCTGTTCTATCTGATCCCCAGAGGCTTCATAGAGAACACAATAATCCACAAAGTCATGTACCAATTACCCCTCCACTATGATCTTGACTTATAGACTTTCCAAGTTTAATAGTTTTCTATCAGTACTATATCAGACCTTGGTGATATTTTTTCCTCATTGAAGATATCTGAAAATATTCTGGAAACCATGTTAAAAAGCATGCAAGGAAGCACACAGTTTTGCTTCACTCCATTGGTACTTTCTAGGAATGCTCACATAGATGATCAAGTTGATTGATGCATTGACAGACTTAGCTCAGCCTTTTGAGGATTCTAAATAAAAAGTGTGTGAGAGAAACTATATTAAAATTCACATCAAACTGAAGATACATAGAATTACTGTACTGATTTCACTTTTTTTTGAAGGTGAAACCTGAATTTTCTATCAGTATCATGGCAGAAACATGAACCACTTCCATTTAAATTGTATTAGGAAGATTCTGAAGATTTCCTGGCAATAAAAAAGGTATCAAACATTGAGTTGTCTTAAATTAAATTGCAAGCATTTAAACACCACTACAGAGAGCAAAACTTTAGAAGTGTGGCTATATAGTCTTATTGCTAAATACACACTTACCTAAAAGACTATTTTTAGAAATATCACAGAAGATAACTGTTTACACAGTGAACAGAAGTAGTGTAAGAATATTTTAATGACTCTGAATTTTATATTATTTTATTTTATTTTTATTTTATTTTATAATTATAACTTTTTTTGACAGTACATATGCATGGGTAATTTTTTACAACATTATCCCTTGCACTTACTTCTATTCAGATTTTTTCCCTTCCTCCCCCAACCCCCTCCCCCAGATGGCAAGCAGTCTTATACATGTTAAATATATTACAATATATTCTAGATACAATATATGTGTGTAGAACCAAATTTCTTGTTGCACAGGAAGAATTGGATTCAGAAGGTAAAAATAACAGTTTACACTCATTTCCCAGCGTTCCTTTTCTAGATGTAGCTGATTCTGTCCATCATTGATCAATTGGAATTGGATTAGCTCCTCTCTATGTTGAAGATATCCACTTCCATCAGAATACATCGTCATATAGTATCATTGTTGAGGTGTATAATGATCTTCTGGTTCTGCTAGTTTCACTTAGCATCAGTTTATGTAAGTCTCTCCAAGTCTCTCTGTATTTCTCCTGTTGGTCATTTCTTACAGAACAATAATATTCCATAACATTCATATACCATAATTTACCCAACCATTCTCCAATTGATGGACATCCATTCATCTTCCAGCTTTTAGCCACTATGAAAAGGGCTGCCACAAACATTTTGGCACATACAAGTCCTTTTCCCTTCTTTAGTATTTCCTTGGGATATAAGCCCAGTAGTAGTATGGCTGGGTCAAAGGGTATGCACATTTTGATAACTTTTTGGGCATAATTCCAGATTGCTCTCCAGAATGGTTGGATTCTTTCACAACTCCACCAACAATGCATCAGTGTCCCAGTTTTCCCACAGCCCCTCCAACATTCATCGTTATTTGTTCCTGTCATCTTAGGCAATCTGACAGGTGTGCAATGATATCTCAGAGTTGTCTTAATTTGCATTTCTCTGATCAATAGTGATATGGAACACTCTTTCATATGAGTGGAAATAGTTTTAATTTCATCATCTGAAAATTGTCTGTTCATATCCTTTGACCATTTATCAATTGGAGAATGGCTTGATTTCTTATAAATTAAAGTCAATTCTCTGTATATTTTGGAGATGAGGCCTTTATCAGAACCTTTAACTGTAAAAATGTTTCCCCAATTTGTTATTTCCCTTCTAATCTTGTTTGCATTAGTTTTGTTTGTGCAGAAACTTTTTAATTTGGTGTAATCAAAATTTTCTATTTTGTGATCAATAATGGCCTCTAGTTCTCCCTTGGACACAAACTCCTTCCTCCTCCACAAGTCTGAGAGGTAAACCATCCCCTGTTCCTCCAATTTATTTATGATTTCATTCTTTATGCCTAAATCTTGGACCCATTTTGATCTAATCTTAGTATGTGGTGTTAAATGTGGGTCCATGCCTAGTTTCTTCCATACTAATTTCCAGTTTTCCCAGCAGTTTTTGTCAAATAATGAATTTTTATCCCAAAAGTTGGGATCTTTGGGTTTGTCAAACACTAGATTGCTATTTTTATTCACTATCTTGCCCTGTGAACCTAACCTATGCCACTGATCAACTAGTCTATTTCTTAGCCAATACCAAATGGTTTTGGTGACTGTTGCTTTATAATACAGTTCTAGATCAGGTACCGATAGACCACCTTCACTTAATTTTTTTTTCATCACTTCCCTTGAAATTCTCCACCTTTTGTTGTTCCATATGAATTCTGTTGTTATTTTTTCTAGGTTATTAAAATAGTTTCTTGGAAGTCTCATTGGTATAGCACTAAATAAATAGATTAGTTTAGGGAGTATCATCATCTTAATTATATTCGCTCGGCCTATCCAAGAGCACTGGATGTCTTTCCAATTATTTAAATCTGACTTTATTTTTGTGGCAAGTGTTTTGTTATTTTGCTCATATAATTCCTGACTCTCCTTTGGTAGATATATTCCCAAATATTTTATACTATCGACCGTTATTTTGAATGGAATTTCTCTTTGTATCTCTTGCTGTTGGATTGTGTTGGTAATATATAAAAATGCTGAGGATTTATGTGGATTTATTTTGTATCCTGTGACTTTGCTAAAATTCTGAAGTATTTCTAATAGCTTTTTAGCAGAGTCTTTGGGGTTCTCTAAGTATACCATCATGTCATCTGCAAAAAGTAATAATTTGATTTCCTCATTTCCTCCTCTAATTCCTTGAATCTCTTTCTTGGCTCTTATTGCTGAGGCTAGCGTTTCTAGTACTATATTGAAAAGTAATAGTGATAGTGGGCAACCTTGTTTCACTCCTGATCTTACAGGAAAAGGTTCTAATTTATCGCCATTACATATTATGTTTACTGAAGGTTTTAAATATATGCTCCTTATTATTTTAAGGAATAGTCCATTTATTCCTATACTCTCAAGTGTTTTTAGTAGGAATGGATGTTGGATTTTATCAAATGCTTTTTCTGCATTTATTGAGATGATCATATGGTTTTTATCAATTTGATTATTAATATGGTTAATTATACTAATAGTTTTCCTAATATTAAACCAGCCCTGAATTCCTGGTATAAATCCCACTTGGTCATAGTGTATTATCCTGGGGATGATTTTCTGAAGTCTATTTGCTAATATTTAAGATTTTAGCATCAATATTCATTAAGGAAATTGGTCTATAGTTTTCTTTCTCAGTTTTCGATCTACCTGGTTTAGGTATCAGTACCGTGTCTGTGTCATAGAAGGAATTTGGTAGGACTCCTTCAATTCCTATTTTTTCAAACAGTTTACATAGCATTGGAGTTAGTTGTTCTTTAAATATTTGGTAGAATTCACCTGTAAATCCATCTGGTCCTGGGGACTTTTTCTTATGAAGTTGGTTAATAGTTTGATCTATTTCTTTTTCTGAGATGGGAATATTTAGACTACTTACTGCTTCCTCTGTTAATCTGGGCAAGCTATATTTTTGAAGGTATTCTTCCATTTCATTTGAGTTATCGAATTTATCGGAATAAAGTTGAGCAAAGTAGCTCCTACCCATTGTTCTAATTTCCTCTTCATTAGTGGTGAGTTCACCCTTTTCATTTTCAAGACTATCAATTTGCTTTTTCTCTTTCCTTTTTTTAATCAGGTTTACTAAAGGTTTGTCTATTTTGTTGGGTTTTTATAGAACCAACTCTTAGTTTTATTAATTAATTCAATAGTTTTTTTTACTTTCAATTTTATTAATCTCACCTTTTATTTTTTGAATTTCAAGTTTTGTGTTTGTCTGGGGGTTTTTAATTTGTTCCTTTTCTAGCAATTTGAGTTGTAAGCCCAATTCGTTGACCCTCTCTCTATTTTATGCAAGTAGGCCTGTAGAGATATAAACTTCCCCTTATTACTGCTTTGGCTGTATCCCATACATTTTGGTATGATGTCTCATTATTGTCATTCTCTTGGGTGAAGTTATTAATTATGTCTATGATTTGATGTTTTACCCAATCATTCTTTAGTATAAGATTATTTAGTTTCCAATTATTTTTTGGTCTATTTTCCCCTGGCTTTTTATTAAATGTAATTTTGATTGCATTATGGTCTGAAAAGGATGTATTTACTATTTCTGCCTTACTGCATTTGATTTTGAGGTTTTTATGCCCTAGTATATGATCAATTTTTCTATAGATTCCATGAACTGCTGAGAAGAAAGTGTACTCCTTTCTGTCTCCATTTAGCTTTTGCCAAAGATCTATCATATCAAACTTTTCTAGTATTCTATTTACCTCTTTGACTTCTTTCTTATTTATTTTGTGGTTTGAATTATCTAATTCTGAGAGTTCAAGGTTGAGATCTCCCACTATTATGGTTTTGCTATCTATTTCCTATTGCAGCTCTCTTAATTTCTCTTTTAAGAATTTAGATGCTGCACCACTTGGTGCATATATGTTTAATATTGATACTGCTTCTTTATTGATGCTGCCCTTTAGCAGGATATAATGCCCTTCCTTATCTCTTTTAATTAGATCAATTTTTGTTTTTGCTTGATCTGAGATGAGGATGACTACTCCTGCTTTTTTGGTTTTGCCTGAAGCCTAATAGATTCTGCTCCACCATTTTACTTTTAGTTTGAATGTCTCACCCTGTTTCAGGTGTGTTTCCTGTAAACAACATATAGTAGGGTTCTGACTTTTAATCCAGTCTGCTAACTGCTTCCTCTTTATGAGGCAGTTTGCCCCATTCTCATTTATGGTTAGAAGGACTAATTCTATATTGCTTGCCATCCTATTAACCCCTGCTTATGTTTTTCCCCTTTCCTTCCCTCTTACCCCCCTACCCAGTATTAAACTTGTGAACAGCCCTCCCTTTTTAGGATCCCTCCCCCACTTTAAAGTTACTCCCCTTATTTTACCGCTTTTCCTCCAAATTTCTGTATTCCCTTCCCCTTAGTTTACTCCTTCCCTTTCACTTTTCAATGAAGTGGAAGAAGTTTCACCATAAATCGAATATGTGTATTGATACACACTATGTTCATCTCCCTCCTTTCTTTCTCTCAGATACAATAGGTTACCTTTGCCTCTTCATGAGATGTAGTACCACCACTTTACACTTTTTTATGATATAATTTCCTTTCCACCTCTAGTTTCTAAGACAAATTGTACATATGTTCTTTACATATTTTTTTGGCAGAAGTATAGTTCTCAAGATTTCTTTTTACCTTTTTAGAAATCCTTGAGTTCTGTATTTGAAGATCAAACCTTTTATGTAGGTCTGGTTTTTTCATCAAGAATAGATGGAATTCATTTATTTCGTTAAATGTCCATCTTTTTCCCTGGAAAATGATGCTCATTCTTGCTGCGTAAGCTATTCTTGTCTGCATACCAAGTTCCTTAGCCTTTTCAGAATATCATGTTCCGGGCCCTTCATTCTTTTAATGTGGATGCTGCTAGATCCTGGGTTATCCTTATTGTGGATCCTCCATATCTGAATTGCTTTTTTCTAGCAGCTTCCAATATCTTTTCCTTTGTCTGATGGTTCTTGAACTTGGCCACTATATTTCTTGGCGTTTTGATTTTAGGGTCCCTTTCAGTAGGTGATCGATGAATTTTTTCAATGTCTATTTTACCCTCTGTTTCCTGAATGTCTGGGCAGTTCTCTTTGATAATTTCCTCGAAAATAGTGTCCAAGCTCTTTTTTTCTCACATTTTTCAGGGAGTCGGATCATTCTCAAATTGTCTCTCCTGGATCTGTTTTCCAGGTCTGTTGTCTTTCTGATAAGGTACTTGACATTCTTTTCAATTGTTTCATTTCTCTGGTTTTGCTTGACTACTTCTTGGTTTCTCCTTGAGTCATTCATTTCTACTTGTTCCAGTCTAATTTTCAATGATGTATTTTCTTCACTCACTTTTTTTATATCTCTTCATAATTGTCCAATTGAGTTTTTATCTTCTATGGAATTTTTTTCCATTTTATCCATTTTATTTTTTAGAGAGCTGTTTTCTTCTTCCAGCTCACCAATCCTGTTTTCCTTGGAGTTGTTTACCTTTTCTAGCTCACTAATCTTGTTTCTCAATGATTTGATTTCTTTATCCACTCTGTCTTTGAATGCATGGGATGACTTCTCCAGGCTCTCTTGCCAAGCTTCCCTTTCCTTTTTCCATTTCTCTACCAGCTCTCTTGTGAGACCCTTTTTGATTTCCTCTATGAGATTCTTTTGTATTGAGGAGCAGCTCATATCCCCCTTAGGGGATTCCTCTGGGGGACAGTCTGTTTTTAGTCTCCTCAGTGTTTGAAGTCTGTTCTCTCTCCACACAAGAGCTGTCGATGGTTAGAGCCCTTTTGAATTTTTTGTTCATTTTGTCATAGTAGGAATCAAAGAAAACAAATTGACAAGAGAAACAATAGGTCTGTTTTTGGGAGGATGGGGCTGGATGGTATTAATGGGCTTCCTCTACAGACTGAAGGTAGGGCAGCAGAGAGCCACTAACAGAACAGCAATGACTGTACTGAGTCTGTGCTCTGAGGCTCTGAGAACTTGCTGAGTCTTTCCAGGTGGGGGTTGGGGGTGGCCGGGTTCTGAGAGATGGTGGCTTTCTGGGGTTTTAATCTTCACCTCCGGTGTTTACACCCTCTCTGCTGCTCCTAGCTTGCTGCCAAGACGGAGTATCCACACTGGGGAAAAAGTGTTTTTGTAGAAACGGCAGAGATCGTACCCCTCCCCCTCTGGTCTGAGCTGTGTGAGCTGCCTGTTTCTCTGTGGTTTGCCTGCCCTCAGTCTGGGCCCAGTCTGATTGACCCTCCCACGAGCAAACACAGACCTTTTCTGGCGACTTTCAAGGATGTCTTCTCTTGGTGATTATTTGTGGGTTTCTTTCTGGGTCAAGCATTAAGTCTGAGACTTGTCATGAAGTAAGTTCTGAGAGAAAATGAGGAGCTCAAGCAGCTGTCTGCCTCCACGCCACCATCTTGGCCGGAAGTCCATGACTCTGAATTTTAATTTTGATTGTGATTCATGAGACTCTCTGGTACATCACTTTTTCCTATGGCTTATATACTTAATGATACTTATATACTTCATGAGCAAAGCAGAATTACTCTAGCATAAAATAAATGCAAGCTGTGGAAATGCAAATACATCTGCATCTAAAAAGTTCTGAGAGTTTGCTTGTACATCACCTGTGCTAGTCTTCCAAATGTATTTTGGACTTATAAACTACAGCTGAACACATTGTATATTAACCTCAAGTTTGTTATCTCATTGCTCCCCTCCGAAAATGAAAATGATGTTGTGTAAGAAATGATGAGTTTGTTGATTTTAAAAAAAAAAATATATATATATATGAAAAAGTTTGCATGAAGTAATAATGAAATGAGCAGAATGAAGAGAACATTGTAGACAGTAAGAACAGTAATGTTTAAAAGATGACTGTGAAAGAGTAAGCTATTCTTAATATTATGAATACTCAAATTAACTAGAAAACACCTATGAAGATGCTATCCACATCAAGGCATATAACTGTTATATATACATATATATATATACACACACACACATATATATATATATATATATACATATATATATATATAAATGGTTTTACATACTTATATATTTTTATATTCATTTTTTATTCATATGGTTGTATTTCAAATGGTGTTTTTCTCTAATATGGGATGGAGAAGGAGAGAATGATTTAGAACTTAAAATTTAACAAAATATTTTTAAAAGAAATTGAATGATGAACAGCAACCATATGTGACAAAGGTCAAGTCATTTAAACTATGTAAAATTCAATTCCTCATGTATAAAAGGTTTATAATAATGTTGCCTAAACAACAGATTTGTTATGAACAGAAAAAGTAGTAATATATGTAGTGCTTTGAAATTTTAAAGCACTCTATTGATGAGAGTTCTTGCTAAATTGTAAGCAACATCTGAGAGGCCCATCTGCATTTTGTGGAGTTATTTTTCCCAGTGGGCATTCTCTACATTTATTAAGGCACAAGTCTGGACCAAAACATAAAATATAACAAAAAGTGTGATATGACAACTCAATTTACCATTATATTTAATTCACTTCCTCAGTAAATCTTCCTAAGGCAAAAACACACCTGAAAAGAAGCATGCTCTATGCCTCAGGATCTTCCTTTCAAGTGTGTAGAATTTTCTTTCTTTCTTTGATTGTTCCATTCTAAAAATTCTTCAAAACATATTTTAGCATAATTGCAAAACAATAAGAGTGTACTCAAAAGAGTTCAGATGATTGAAGTTTCAGGAAGATTAAAAATCAAATTATAAATCATAAAAAATTAAATAAAATGACTATAAACACATAAATCAATTAAATTGTATGTGGTGAGCAGAGGAGGGTGTCTAAAACTTTACTCTGAGTAAAGCAGAAACTGTCAGAAATAATATGAAATGTGAAAATATGTCAGGAATATGACTTATTTAGGGATATGTAAAAGGTAGAATTTCTAGATGTACGAATATATAAGCAATAAAACAAAATATTTAGTAAGGATGTTCAATTTTATCAAATAATGACAAGACATAATTCATCTCCAATTATTTCAGAATCTGAGGCAAAATTAGCTTAGAAGCTAAATCTGTATGGTTTTCTTATTCTGACCAAAACTGTATAGAAAGTAAGAAAAAAAGCATCAAACTTGCTTAGGGAATAAAAGGATAAAAATAGAATTTTGCCTAGAATGAATAAATAGGTAAATGTATTTACTTGTGAAAACATTTGTTCTTTACTTATTTGATTTCTCTTTATTTAACAGAGCAAACTTCAACATAGTTCTTAAGAATATTATACAGTTTGTACTTTGGTACTTTGTGACAAGGGTGCCCTTGAAAAACTGAAATTTTCACATTTCCGGTGATGCTTTTTCAGAGTCAGAAAAGAATAGTGGTTTATCCCCAGTTGACTGACAGATGAGCAATCATTTGTGACTACTGAAAGAGGACTAACTTTCAGTACATAAATATTCACAGACATTCTATCTTTAAATATAACTTGCAAATAATATGACAGCAAAAATGTAGATTAAGGAAAAAAAAAAACAAACTATTACCCAGTGGAATTAATGGCACCTTTTCTCTTTTCCATTGTCTTTGACTAGTTTTCATAAAGTTTTGTCCAACTTCATCATCTACTACATTGGCAGACTATTCCAAAAAAGCAAATTTAGCTGTTTTTTTTCTTCATTCCTTCTTTCTTTTCCCTGAAATCCTCCTTTTCCTCACACTGATTGACTTTTGTTAAGCTTGTGAGTTCCTGAAAGTATTTATATTATCACAGCAAAATTTGAATATGTTTTTTATCTTTGACCAATACAAAATTGTCTTAGATTTTGTTTCATTAAGAATAGGAAAAAATCAACCAAGTACAACATAGTGCAACACAATAAGATCATGGCAAATAGGTTTTACCAGAAATATTTTATTAGGTGAGATTTTTAATACTCTAAACATTCCAAGAAGCTACATATAATTTCAATTAAAATATTTCCTTTTTATTCACATTACTTTTTGAATATATTAATAGCTTAGTAAGATCTGGTTTGATTCATATTTTCATATTGAAAGAAGATGGCAAAATGCAAATGGAATAATCAATATATAATTCTTCTGCTATATGACTATTTTATATCATGAAGGCCTAAGTACCTGCTAGAAAAGGTATTCTCAATCTTTTGTCTTGAGACTTTTGAAAATATACATAGACAAATAAACATAATTTCATTTAAGTATATTTTTTTCTCTTTTTAATCCTATGTATTTTATTTTATGCATTTAAATACAATTCTAAGATTTAACCAATCTACCAAAAAGGGATACATGGCACAAAAATGTAAAAATTATTGCCACATTGACATAGTGCTATTTTTTCTCTTATGAGCCTTAATGCATAGAATTTATGGAAGGCATAGAAAAAATATATGGCTCCTTCTCAATCAAGTATATCATATTGAGCCCCAAGTGACAGACATATTGATCCTAACATTACAGAAGAAATATATTAATAAACACTCTTGAATGTGTGACCATTATTGCCAAAACTATATGTAAAAAACAAACAAAGAAACAAACAAAAAACTTGAGTCATTTATAGCTATGGAAATGATAGTTTTTTTTCTTTTTTTTTTTTAAAAGAGAACTGTTGTACAGGCCAATATATGTTAAATGATTTTTCTAAGTATTTGTCCCTATGTGTCCACTTCACTGGGAAATGAGTGTGGACTACAACATAGGATTTACACTCTTTCTGCTATTGTTTGCTTGTGTTTTTGTTTTTCTTCTCAGGTTATTTTTATCTTCTTTCTAAATCTGATTTTTCTTGTGTAGCAAGATTATTTTATAAATATGTATACATATATTGTACTTACTTTAACATATTTAGCATATATGGGACTACCTGCCATCTAGGGAGGGGGTGGAGGGAAGGAGGGAAAAAGTTGGAACAAAAGTTTTTGCAAGTTTGATGTTCAAAAATTACCCATATATATGTTTTATTAATAAAAAAAGAAAAAAAAAGAAAAAAAAAAGAAAAAGAAAATTCACCTTTTCCACTGAATGTTTATGTGGAATTTTGGTGAGGAGTTGATTCTTGTTTATATTCCAAATGCTTTTCCCTTCCAAAATATCATATTCTTGATTATCTGGAGGCCTCTTATTTTCTAATGTAGAAGGTACTAGGTATTATGTAATCTTTATAGTGGATAATTGATATTTGAATTGTTGTTTTCTGACTGCCTAAAGATTTTTTGCGTTGATCTGATAATCTTGTAATTTAGTTGCAATATTACTTGGAGTTTGCATTTTTGTTGTTTTTTCAAGAGGTGAAGAAAGGTGGATTCTTTTAATTATCTACACTGGTGCTCAGATATCAGAAAAGTTTTGCTAGATACTTTCTAGAAGTATGATGTCCTGCCAAGGAATATTGTAGCTAAATTTCAAAACCATCACACCAAGGAAACGATATTGCAAGTAGCCAGAAAGAAAAATTTAAATACTGAGGAGCTACCACTAGAATTACCAAGGACCTAACAGCTTCCAACTTAAAGGATTGAAGGGCCTAGAATCTGATATTCCCGAAATGCAAAGGAACTTGGATTACAGCTAAAATGAGCTTTATCTTTCAATGAAGAAGATAGATATTCAATGATATGGGTGAATTTCACCTATTTCTAATGAAAAGACCAGAATTGAACACAAATTTGATTTCCAACACAGAAACCAAGAGAACCATAGAAAGGTTAAAAAAAAACTTTTGAGAATTCTATTTTTGTTATTTCTGTTATGGGTATATTTAGAGAGTGTTTTATTATAATAATATGTAAAAGAAACTAGAGGTGGAAAAGGGATTGTACTGGAAAAAGGGGAAAAGGAAGATAAAATAAAGGAAATTATATCTAATGAAGAGGCAAAAAAAACAACTATTATAATTAAGGGAAAGAAGGGAGAGGGATGAGCATTGTGTGAATCTTAGTCTCATCAGATTTGGCTCAAAGAGAGGATATCAGACAAATTTGAAGTGACAGACAAACTTGTCTCACCTTATAGGGAAGTAAGAGGGAAAGGGGGCAAACAAAGTGAAAGAGAAATAGAAGGGATAACAAAAGCATTAGGAGAAAGGTGTAAGAAGGGGGAAGGGCTCTAAAAGGAAAGGACAGTTTGAGGGAGATGATCATCAAAAGCTAAATACTGGACAGGAGGAAAGGGAGATAAGAAAAAGAAGAGCATAACTTAGGGTAAATAAGATGGCACTAAATACAGAATTAATTATTTTAACTGTGAATGTGAATGTGGTGAACTCTCCCATAAAATGTAGAGCTGATAGCAGACTGGATTAAAACCTAGAATCCTACAATATGTTGTTTACAAGAAACACATTTAAAGCAGAGTGATACATACAGTATTACATACAGGTAAAACCCTGGAGCAGAATCTATTATATTTCAGCTGAAGTAAAAAGTGGCAGGGGTAGCAACCCTGATTTCAGATCAAGTAAAACCAAAGATAGATCTAATTAAAAGAGATAAGAAAGGAAACTTTATTTTCCTAAAAGGTACCATAGATATTGAAGCAATAGCAATACATCTATGGCCCAAGTAGTATAGCATGGAAATTCCTAAAGGAGAATTTAAAAGAGATGCAACAAGAAATTAGAAAACAAAACAACACTAGTGAGGATCTCAACTTCACTTTCTCAGCACTAGATACATGGAACAACAAAATTAATAAGAAAGATGTTAAGCAGGTAAACAGAATGTTAGAAAAGTTAGGCATGATAGATATTTGGAGAAAATTTAATGATGGCAGAAAAGAGTTTACCTTTTCCTTTACAGTACATAGAACCTCCCCCCAAATGACCATATATTAGGGCATAAAAATCTCAAAATCAAATGCTGAAAGACAGAAGTAGTAAGTGCATTTTTTTCAGATCATGATGCAATAAAAATCACATATAATATAAGACCAGGAGAAAATAGACCAAAATTAATTGGAAATTAAACAATCTAATCCTAAAGAATGAATGGGTGAAACAACAAATCATGGAAACAATCAATAGTTTCATCCAAGAGAATGACAATAATGAGACAACATAGCAAAAGGTGTGGGATACAGTAGAGCTGTAATAAGAGGAAATCTTATATCTCTAGATGCTTATTTACCTAAAATAGAGAAACACAAGGTCAATGAATTGCATTTACAACTAAAAAAGCTAGAAAAATATCAAATTAAAAACACTCAATTAAATATCAAATTTTGAATTCTGAAAATAAAGGGGGTATTAATAAAATTGAAAATAAGAAAACTATTGAATTAATAAATAAAATTGTTTTATGTTTTGTTTTATGTTTGTTGGTTTTATGAAAAAAAGCAACAAAATTGATAAACCTTTAGTTAATTTGATTAGAACAAGGTAAGAAGAAAATCAGATTGTTAGTCTCAAAAATGAAATGGGAGAACTTTCCACCAATTAAGATCAAATTAAAGCAACAATTATAAGCTATTTTGCTCAACTATATGTCAATAAATATGATAATCAAAATGAAATGGAGGAATATCTACAAAAAGACATTGTCCAGGTTAACTGAAGAGGAAATAAATTATTTAAATAGTCCCATTTTAACTTCCCATTTTGTCCCATTTTTTTTTTTTTTTTTTTTTTTTTTTTACTTCCTTCCAGCTTGGTAAAGCATGACCAAATCTCAGTTATTATATTGGAGTTCCAGGGACTCATTATTTGCTTGCTATAATTGAAGTAGAAATCTCATAGCTACTCCAATGATCCACTGTCTTCTGAATCAAGACAGAGTAGCCAACATTACTATATTTTGACTGAGTGACCCGTTACATTCCCTAGTGCATGAAGTCTTCTCTGCCCTGGGCCTCCCTGTCTTGGGCCTATACTGTACTGTATTCCCTCTTTCTCACCCACTGGAGACAGACCTTTCCTGACATTCTTCCAAAATATCTCCTGTTGGAAATTTGTTATATTCCAAATGTTTGTGTGTTGTGTCACTATAAAAACTCATTCAGAGAGGCTTGTTCTGATATTAATTTGGGGTGAAATCAGGAAGAACTTAAAGACCTCTCTATTCTCTACCATTTTGGCTCTATCCTTCTCTATATTTCATCTCTCTTGTCCTCGTCCTGCCAAATACAATGCTGCCAACCACTAAGCCATTTTCTCAAGCAAAATAATAAAATTCACCTTTTTGTCATCTTTGTAATACAATATGTAATAAGATTAGATTTTCCTTGAGTCTTATATTTCCCTCAGATTTCTCCCACTATTTTTATCATCATTCTTTCTCTTCCTCTCTCTTTTTCAACATCTTTTCATTTTCACCATAGGGTAAATATACTTTGTTTTCTTTATTTATTCTGATAAGAGTAGAAAGGACAAAATAACTCAATGATCAGTATGTGATAAATACATATATAAACATATGCACATATACATATGTATATTTATAGTATGCACAAGTTATATATTGTGTAAATATATATATATATATGTACATATATATATGCATTAATTTTATATGTCCCATAATATATGTATATGAAATTGTGGAATCTATTATCTTCTGTTATTTTAAAGAGCTAAGCTTATAAAAATAAGTTCTATTTCACAACAAAATTACCATATCCAATACAAGATAAGTTTAGGTTATAATTTCTCCTCAACTTGTTCTGATTCTATAAAACTATATATTAATACCATGCTAGAAATCATCTTGCACTAATTGTATGCCCATGACTATAGCATGAATTGACATTTTTATAAAATTGTGTTAATTTTTAAGACTTGGAAATAATTATAAGGCAAATTCACTCAGCTGTTTGACTATCAATCAGTATCCAGCTACAAACTTATTAACTTAAATAAAACAGAGTAACAGGTTTTGACAATATTAGAGTTCAAGGAGTAGCTTTCAGACATATTTCAAGGTGGAATCTTTCAAGAGGTAACCATATGCTGAGTTCTCACATGTATAATGTCAAAAGACCATTAACAGAAAAATAAAGTTCAGACACCTTCTAAATATAAACATTATATAAAGTTAACAGAGATGTCCTAAAGTAAGGTCAGTGGATGGGGTGGAAATCTCTAATGATAGTGTTAAACAAATTTTCTTTTGAGTAGACGTTTAAAATGCCATCTCTAAAACTCATTTTAGTGTTTACTTTCTGATTTATTTTTTATTTTTTAATATTTATTTTTTTGAACTAAATCAAGATATTTATAATTTTTTGACAGTATATATGCATAAGTAATTTTTTTTTAATATTATCCCTTGTATTCATTTTTCAAATGATCCCCTCCCTCCCTCTAATCCCTCTCCTTGATGACTGGCAATCCCATATATTTTACATGTGTTACAATATAACCTAGATACAATATAGGTGTGTAAATACCATTTTCTTGTTGCACATTAAGTATTAGATTCCAAAGGTATAAGTGACCTGGGTAGATAGACAGTAGTGCTAACAATTTACACTCACTTCCCAGTGTTCCTTCTCTGGGTGTAGCTGTTTCTGTCCATCATTGATCAACTGGAAGTGAGTTGGATCTTCTTTATGTTGAAGATATCCACTTCCATCAGAATACATCTTCATACAACAATGAAGTGTACAGCGATCTTCTGGTTCTATTCATTTCACTCAGCATAAGTTGATGTAAATCTCTCCAAACCTCTCTGTATTTGTCCTGCTGGTTATTTCTTACAGAGCAATAATATTCCATAACCTTCATATACCATAATTTACCCAACCATTCTCCAATTGATGGACATCCATTCATCTTCCAGTTTCTAGCCACTACAAAAAGAGCTACCACAAACATTTTGGCACATACAGGTCCCTTTCCCCTCCTCAGTATTCCTTTGGCCAATAGCAGCAATGCTGGATCAAAGTGTATGCACAGTTTGATAACTTTTTGGGCATAGTTCCAAATTGCTATCCAGAATGGCTGGATTCTTTCACAACTCCACCAACAATGTATTATTGTCACAGTTTTCCCACATCCCCTCCAACATTCATCATTATTTGTTAATGTCATCTTAGCCAATCTGACAGGTATGTAGTAGTATCTCAGAGTTGTCTTAATTTGTATTTCTCTAATCAGTAGTAATTTGGAACACTTTCATATGAGTGGATATAATTTCAATTTCATCATCTGAGAATTGTCTGTTCATATCCTTTGACTATTTATCAATTGGAGAATGGTTTGATTTCTTATAAATTAGGGTCAGTTCTCTATATATTTTGGAAATGAGACTTTTTTATCAGAACCTTTAACTTTAATTTTTTTTTCCCAATTTGTTACTTCCCTTCTAAACTTGTTTTCATAAGTATTGTTTGTACAGAAACTTTTTAGTTTGATTAATCAAAATCTTCTATTTTGTGATCAATAATGATCTCTAGTTCTCCTCTGGTCATAAATTCCTTCCTCCTCCACAGGTCTGAGAGGTAGACTATTCTCTGTTCCTCTAATCTATTTATGATCTCATTCTTTATGCCTAAATCATGGACCCATTTTGATCTTATCTTGGTATATGGTGTTAAGTGTGGATCCATATCTGATTTCTGCCATACTAATTTCCAGTTTTCCCAACAGTTTTTTCCAAATAATGAATTTTTATCCCTAATGTTGGTATCTTTGGGTTTGTCAAAGACTAGATTGCTACAGATGTACCCTTTTTTGTCCTTTGTATCTAATCTGTTCCACTGATCGACCGGTCTATTTCTTAGCCAATACCAAATGGTTTTGGTGACTGCTGCTATATAATATATAGTTTTAGATCAGGTACACCTAGATCACCTTCATCTGACTTTTTTTTTTCATTACTTGCCTTGCCATTCTCAACCTTTTATTCTTCCATATGAATTTTGTTGTTATTTTTTCTAGGTCATTAAAATAGTTTCTTGGGAGTCTGATTGGTATAGCACTAAATAAATAGAATAGTGTCATCTTTATTATATTCGCTTGGCCTATCCAAGAGCACTGGATGTCTTTCCAATTATTTAAATCTGACTTTATTTTTGTGGCAAGTGTTTTGTAATTTTTCTCATATAATTCCTGACTATTCTTTAGTAGATGGATTCCCAAATATTTTATACCCTCAACATTTGTTTTGAAAAGGATTTATCTTTGTATATCTTGCTGTGGCATTTTGTTGATGATGTATAAAAATGCTGAAGATTTATGTGGGTTTATTTTGCATCCAGTAACTTTCCTAAAGTTGTGAATTATTTCTAATAGCTTTTTCGCAGAGTCTTTGGGGTTCTCTAAGTATACCATCATGTCATCTGCAAAGATTAATAGTTTGATTTCCTCATTTCCTACTCTAATTCTTTGCATCTCTTTCTCATGTCTTATTGCTGAGGTTAGCATTTTTAGTACTATATTGAATAGTAATGGTGATAGTGGGCATCCTTGTTTCACTCCTGATCTTACTGTGAAAGGTTGCATATTTCTATTATTATTATTCTATTGCATTATTTCTATTGCATATTATGCTTACTGACGGTTGTAAATATATGCTCCTGGTTATTCTAAGGAATAGTCCATTTATTCCTATACTCTCAAGCGTTTTTAGTAGGAATGGATGTTGGATTTTATCAAATGCTTTTTCTGCATCTATTGAGATGATCATATGGTTTTTATCAATTTGATTATTAATATGGTCAATTATACTAATAGTTTTCCTAATATAAAACCAGTCCTGCATTCCTGGTATAAATCGTACTTGATCATAGTGTATTATCCTGGAGATGATTTTCTGAAGTCTTTTTGCTAATATCTTATGTAAGATTTTAGCATCAATATTCATTAAGGAAATTGGTCTATAATTTTCTTTCTCTGTTTTCAATCTACCTATTTTAGGTATCAGTACCATGTCTGTGTCATAAGAAGAGTTTGGTAGGACTCCTTCATCCCTTATTTTTTGAAATAGTTTATATAACATTGGGGCTAATTGTTCTTTAAATGTTTGGTAGAATGCACATATAAATCCATCTGGTCCTGGGGATTTTTTCCTGGGGAGTTGATTAATAGCTTGTTCTATTTCTTTTTCTGAAATGGGACTATTTAAGCAATTTTTCTCCTCCTCTTTTAATCTAGGGAGCTTATATTTTTGGAGGAAGTCATCCATTTCAGTTAAGTTGTCAAATTTATTGACATAAAGTTGGGCAAAGTAACTCCTTATTATAGCTCTAATTTCCTCTTCATTGGTGGAAAGATCCCCCTAACAATTTAATTTTCCTCTTTCCTTTTTCTGATCAGATTTACCAAAGGTTTATTTATTTTATTGGCTTCTTCATAAAACCAACTCTTGGTTTTATTTTTTAATTCAATAGTTTTTTTTTTTTTTACTTTCAAATTATTGATTTCTCCTTTTACTTTTAGTATTTCAAGTTTGATTTTTGGTTGGGGGTTTTTAGTTTGGTCTTTTTCTAGCTTTTTAAGTTGCAGGCCCAATTCCTTAATCTACTCTTTCTCTATTTTGTTCAAATAAGCCTCTAAAGATATAAAATTTCCCCTTATTACTGCTTTAGCTGCATCACACAGATTTTGGTATGATGTCTCATCATTGTCATTATCTTGGGTGAAATTATTAATTGTTTCTATAATTTGCTGTTTCACCCCGTCATTCTTTAAGATGTGATTATTCAGTTTCCATTTACTTTTTGGTCCATTTACCCCTAACTTCTTACTGAATTTAGCTTTTATTGCATTGATATCTGAGAAGGAGGCATTTATTATTTCTGCCTTCCTACATTTAATTTTGAGATCTTTATGTCCTAATATATGGTCACTTTTTGTATAGGATCCATAAACTGCTGAGAAGAAAGTATATTCCTTTCTATTGCCATTTACTTTTCTCCAAAGTTCTATCATACCTAGTTTTTCTAATGTTCTATTGACTTTTTTAATTTCTTTCTTATTTGTTTTGTGGTTTTATTTGTCTAAATCTGATAGTACAAGGTTGAGATCTCCCACTATTATAATTTTACTGTCTATCTTCTTGCAACTCTCTTAACTTTTCCTTTAGAAAGTTAAATGCTATACCACTTGGTGCATATATGTTTAGTATTGATATGGCTTCATTGTTTATGCTACCTTTTAGCAGGATATAGTTTCCTTCCTTATCTCTTTTAATTAGATCAACTTCTGCTTTTGATTGATCTGAGATAACGATGGCTACTCCTGCTTTTTTGGCTTTACCTGAAGCATAATAGATTCTGCTCCAACCTTTTACCTTTACTCTGTATGTATCTCCCTGCTTTAAGTGTGTTTCCTGTAAACAACATATTGTAGGGTTCTGACTTTTGATTCAGTCTACTATCCATCTCCATTTGATGGGAGAGTTCATCCCATTCACATTTACAGTTAAAATTACTAATTCTGTATTTCCTGCCATCATATTATCACCAGATTATGCTTTTTCCCTTGACCCCCCCCGAATCCTTTCCCCGATATTAAATTTATAGACTCCACTTGTGATGTGCAGCCCTCCCTTTTTTAGTATCCCTCCCCTCTCCTTCCAAGTCCCTTCCCCTTTTATTTTTTCCTTTTCTTCTCCCCCCTTTTAATGAGGTGAGAGAGAATTCTCTGTAAAACAAATATGTCAATTATTTACTCTTTGAGCCTCTTCTGATGAGAGTAAGATTCACACAATGTTTCTCCCTCTCTCTAAATTCCCTCAGATATGGTATATTTTCTATGCCTCTTTCCGGGATGTAGTTTCCCTCTTTTTATCACTCCTTCCTCTTTTTCTGATACTACACCCTTCCCTTTACTACTCCCCCTTTTTTATATCAGTAAAATGAAATTATCCATGTGGACTTTCTATAGATCCACAACAGAGATACAGTTCTCAAGGGTTCTGTATACTTTTTCTTTTTCTTTTCAGTCTTGTGTATGTAGATCAAATTTTTTGTTTAAGTCTGTTTTTTTTCTTAGAAACAAATGGAATTCCTCTGTTTCATTGAATGACCATCTTCTTCCATGGAAGAAAATGCTAAACTTAGCTGGGTAGTTTATTCTTGGTTGCAATCCTTGGTCTTTTGCCTTTTGGAAAATCAGGTTACAGGCCCTTCGATCTTTTATTGTGGAGGCAGCCAGATCTTGAGTGACCCTTATTGTGTCCCCTTGATATTTGAATTGGTTTTTTCTAGCTGCTTGCAATATTCTTTCATTTGTGTGGTAATTCTGCAACTTAGCCACACTTTTCCCTTCTGTTTCTATTATCTCTGGACAGCTCTCTTTGATGATTTCCTGTAAAATAGAATCTAGGCTCTTTTTTTGGTCATAGTTTTCGGGAAGTCCAATGATCCTCAGATTGTCTCTCCTAGATCTATTTTCCAGGTCTATAGATTTTCCCAGTAAGTATTTGACATTATTCTCCAGGTTTTCATTTTTTTTTTTTGTTTGTTTTGTTTTGTTTGACTGATTCTTGGTTTCTCACTTAATCATTCATTCTATTTGTTCAGTTCTGATTTTTAAGGAGTTATTTTCTTCATTCACAATTTTTAGTTCTTTTTGTATATGCCCAATTGAGTTTTTAAGTGAATCATTTTGCTCTATTGAATTTTTTTCCATTTCTCTAATTTATTTTTTTAGAGAATTATTTTCTTTTTCCAATTCAGAAATCCTACTTTCTTGAGACTTTTTTATCTTTTCCAATTCAGAAATCCTACTTTCTTGGTAGTTTTTTATCTTTTCCAATTCAGAAATCCTACTTTCCTGTTATTTTTTTAACCTTTTCTAATTCAAATTTTGTTTCCCTGAATCTCCTGTGAATTCTTTATTTTTTCCCACTCAAATTTCAGAACATTGTAATTCTCTATCATAGCTTCTCTTTCCTTTCCCCATTTTTCTTCAAACTCTCTTAATTTTTTAATAGTCTCTTCTAGGAGAGAGTTATGTGATTGGGGACAGGTATGGTTCCCCTTTAGGCTGTTATCTGCTGACTCTCTGCTGTTAACTTCCTCGGGCTTGGATACCCGCTCTTTCTCTGTGTAGAAGATATCAATGGTTCTTTTTAGCTTTTTATTCATATTTTAAAAATCTTTTGGGGTCTGCTTTTGGGGTAATAAATTTATTTATTTATTTATTTACTGGCTTCCTCCCAGACTGGATGTATGCTGTGGCTCCTGTGCCTGAGCTAAGAGAGAGCTCTTGGAGAGAGTTCCCCTCCCCCTCCCTGGAAGTGCCTTAGGAGTGATTAGTACAGTTGAGGCTCTGCTGTTTGGGTTGCCCAGTGAAGGACCCCCTTGTGTGTCCTAGTGACTTCCCTGAGGTTTAAGACTGAACAGTATATGCGACACAAAGCCCAGCCAATACATCCCGTGGGGCTTGGATATCAGCAGCTGATGTGAAAGGCCCTTGCACTCAAACTGGAAGTTTCTGCCCAGAAACCTAGGTCCCTATTTAAAAGGTTCCACTTCCCTGGGACTTCTGCAGCTGAGTTCCACAGCCTCCAGCCAAGCCTGGCCCTATGTGAATTAGATGTTGCCTTGGGCTGTGTCCCTGTGGTTCAAGCTCTTAACTACCCCAAGGTGAAGCCCCGGACAACCATGCCGAGATCTGTTAGGTCACTTCTGGATTGGGGTGGTCCTAGGCTCTGGCTTTATATTTTAAAGTGGCTTGATTTCTCTTCTGGTCTGCTGTTTTATAAGCAGAGAAGAGCAAACAGCCTGTGCCAGATTCTTCTATGTCAATGGCTTCTCTGATCCCAGAGTTCTCTCCAGCCCGATTGGGGCAGTGTGCTAGCACCTCACCCTGTCTGCCTTAGCCTTTATTCTTCCTCCCCTAGGAACCAACCTTTTCTGTTGAAACTCCAGATTCTCTTTAGCTGGTAAGTCGTGCTTCCAGTCCTTGTGGTTTCTATCAGTCCAGCGTTATTTTTGAGGCTGATTTAGCTAATTGGTAATGAGGGAAGAAGGGAGCTCACAAAATTGTGTGTATCTTCTCTGCCATCTTGGCCCCCGCCCCCACTTTCTGATTTATTTTATATCTTCTGCATTACACCATATATTTCCAGTGAGTGCATTAGCAGGGACATCTGTTTAATGCTCTTATTTTGTGGACTAGTGGGGAAGGGAAATTGTTAATACATTCCAAATATACACTATGAAGCAAATAAAATAACTATGAAATCTGTTCAAGAAAGAGTATGTACTTAAAACATTTTAGGAGTTCTGATTCTTTATAGTTCTTTTGAGGAAACTAACCTTCCCACAGTAGAGATCTATTTTTTCACTCAGTGTGAACATATTGTTAACATAGTCAAGATTATTAATCCCTTTCTGGTGCAAAGTAGCTTCACATCCTTACAAATTCAGTTGCATAATAGCCTGATCAGTTGTAGAGGGCCTGAACTCTGGAGAAGTATACTTGAAACAAACTGAAAGTTCTTTCCTATCTACATGAATCTATTTATTTTTCTGTAACCAGTCTTTGGGCACAGTCTAGGTATCACTTTATTTCATAAAATTATATAAATAAAACTTGTGGAAAGTTTTTTTCTTTTTTTTCCTTCAGTTTATACTATTAAAATACCTCACTCCAAAGAAGAGGCTGGGTGTTCAAATCTTATGATATAACGGTTCTCTAGTTCACGTATATACTTAGTATTGTGATGTAATAGTTCTCTAGTTCACATACATTCAGTATGCTGTAATGATGTAATTGAACTAAGGTATATAAAGGTTGATAAGGACTGGAAATGATTCATTCCATCTTTGACCAGCCTCATGGTGGCTGTCCTGCCTTCATCACTTCTCCACTAAGACCAAGGACTCGGGCTGGTCCCTAGGTCCTCTAGAAACCTAGTCTGAACATTACACTTTGAAAATTAATATGGGAAAGGAGAAATAGCTGAGAAATAGAATGGTGAAATAATATCTAATATCTAAAATCATTTTTATCCCCTTTATACTTTAGCAAACTCTCATGCACTTAGGTTCACTTAATCCATATTTACCAATAAATATTTACCATATTGAATCAATATTTTAGTTAATGTTATCTACAGATCTTTAGGATGTTATTTGTCTATCAATTCACTGTCTGGTTCATAATAGTCTTTCATTATTCTTCAAAGATAGTTTTCATCACACTACATCAAAAAACTTTACTTTTTATTAAAGCTTTTTATTTAAGAAATATATGCATGGATAATTTTTCAACACTGAACCTTGCAAAGCCTTCTGTTCCAAATTATCCCCTCCTTCCCCTCAACCCCTGCCCTAGATGGCCAGTAGTCAAATACATGTTAACTATGTTAAAATATATGTTAGAGATCCAATATATGTATACATATTTATCCTGTTGCTCAAGAAAAAAATTGGTTCAAGAAGAAAAAAAAAAAAACTGAGAAAAAAACAAAATGCAAGCAAACAAAACAGAATTAATATTATGGTCCACATTCAGTTCCCACAGCCCTTTCTCTGGATGGAGATGACTCTCTTCATCTCTTAACAAATGGAATTGGTTTGCATCATCTCATTATTGAAGAGAATCACTTCCATCAGAATTGATCATCGTATAGTCTTGTTGTTAACACATATAACGGTCTGCTGATTCTGCTCATTTCACTTAGCATCAGTTCATGTAAGTCTCTCCAGGCTTCTCTGTTGGTTGTTTCTTACAGAATAATAATATTCCATAACATTCATATACCATAAGTTACACAGCCATTCTCAAATTGCTGGGCAACTGATGACTCTGTTTCCAGTTTCTTGACACTACAAAAGGGCTGCCACAAATATTTTTGCACGTGGATCCCTTTCCCTCTTTTAAGATTTCTTTGAAATGTACACCCAGTTGAAAAACTGCTGGGTCAAATGATATGCAAAGTTTAACTCTTTGAGCATAATTAAAAATTGCTCTCCCGAATGCTTGGATCATTTCACAACTCCACGAACAATGTATCAGTGTTCCAGTTTTCCCACAATTCCTCCAACATTCATGATTATCTTTTCCTGTCATCTTAACCAATCTGAGAGATTGGCAGTGCTATCTTAGAGTTGTCTTAATTTGCATTTCTTTGATCAATATGATTTGGAGCACCTTTTCATATAACTACAAATAATTTCAATTTCTGTATCTGAAAATTGTCTGTTCATATACTCATCAAAAATATTTAACCACTTACATCCTTAACATAGTAAGCTGCCATAATCTCAGCTATATACAGAGGCAAAAAACACTCTTGATCTGCACATTTCTCACAAGAATTATTGTTGGAATTCTGAAATGATATAATGGTTATGTATTGGAATTTTAAGGTTTCCATAAAGTACTATGTAATTTCTTTTCCTCCTTCCTTTCCCTTCCCTTTTCCCTCCTCTCTCCCCTCCTTTTTCTTCTGTTTCTTTTTCTTCTTCTCTTCCTTCTCCTCCTTCTCCTTTTCTTCCTTCTACTCCTCCCCTTTTTCTTATTGTTCTTTCTGTTGTTGTTCTTCTTCAATTATTGCTGTTGTTATTCTTGTAGTTACTGTTATCTTACAATTATTTTGTTTCCAATATGGAGATTAATTCATTCCCTCATTCCCTCAATCTTTCATTATCTCTACTGGGCTTAAAAATTGTTTAGAGAGCAATAGAAGAGTGTTTTTGAGAGCAATAGAAGAATTAATAAAATGTTTGACTAGTTTTCTCTAAAAGAATAGATAATACACATATTTTAAGTTTAATCTGCATTATTAATTATTTCTTAAGTGTAAATAATCAAGAAAACAATAAATAGATTAAGCCTTAATTTGTATCAAGGTATAAAGCTCAAAATGAAAATTTATCAAACAAATCTTCCTAGCCTTTTAGAACTAGTTCAGGCAAGCTCCTACATAATTTAAAGTCCATGTTCATAAAATCAGGAATGTTCTTTTCTTCATATTCTATTGTCATTCCATCTTTCCCTATGCCTTGCACACTTATTTTCACCATCAACTGGATTTCTAATCAATTCTTTCTTAAGACATTCCTTTTAAATTGGTTATTTTTTTGTTCCCCATCATTAATCATTAGAGATCAGGTCAACACTATGGTCCCTCAGTCCCCCCTCATCCTACTAGAAAATTTATCCTTCTAAGTCTTTGAATTATTTTTAACATGTGCTTCCTTTGTTCCTATTTACATGCTTTTGAGAAAAAAAGAAACTGAACACAATCAATAAATAGTGTTAACTTGACTACATAAAAGCATATGCTATATAATCTCGACTGGACTTTCACTGTGTATATAGTTGCTTGATAAGGTGAAATGTTTACTGTTCTCCTAGCCTGTTCTCTGCTTTTTGAGTGACTTTTTTCTGCCCTAGAATTAAGAGCCCCCCCCCCCCCTTATCCCGCTTTGCTATGAGTGAAAGCCCTAGTGTGTTAGGACTTCTTTTCACCTAGGACTGCTAATCAGGACTGCAAATAGGATCCAAGTATGGGCAAATAAACAAAGTCCTGCATCAGTGCTAGCAAAAAGATCCCTGGAACTACCTTCTGACCAGCAATTCCACTTCTTTAAGATCCATGAGTTAAGATCAAGAAGCTTTGCCTTCTGCTGCTGAGTTAATGGCTCCCAATTTCTGCTCTTGGTTTGCTAACCTTAGCAAACCAAGCAGCTTCATCTGCAGTGGATTGCAATCTATTCTCACCCTGCTGCAACAGATATTTACTGCTGCTATTCTAAATTGTCTTGAGCTAGAAACTCATTTTATTATTTTTTGTGAGTTCTGCTGCATTAGAATTTGTTTAGAGTAAGTATTTAAAAACATTTAGAGTGGATTGAAGGGGAATATGGACAAGTCCTTGCTTTTACTATGCAATTTTGGCTCTGTTTCCAGGATTAAGTTTTGAAATCCTTTTTATCCCTTCTCAAATTTCCCAGGACTCCATCTCCCTTACTATCTTAATTAAGAACTTTGACTCATTTATCTTTTTTTTTTTTTTAATAGGGAATAAACAGGCATTCACAAAGCAGTGCAATAAAAATGCTTGTATAAGGAATCAAAGATTTATTAAACACAACTTGCTTTTCTTTTAAAATATACAACACAATTTTCATATAGATTTCTTTTTTCCCCTTCCTTCCTCCTGACCCCAAATATGATTACTTTAGACGCATATATAACTTCGGGTGTGGAGCCAAGATGGTTGGGAGAAGCCAGAAAGATGCTCATGCTCTCCCCAATTTTCCTCAAAAACCCACATGAAACCAAGCTTCTGAATAGACTTTAACAGAATGAAAACACTCTCCAGCTCAAGATAAACTGGAAGAACTTCAAGAAAGGTCATTACAACTGGGGGGAGAGGGTGTTTTTCTAACTCAAATAGTCTGGAAAAGCCAGTAAGAGCATCTTAAACAAAGTAGATCAACAACTAAGACCCTTGTTCCCAGCTCAGTAGCAGAGGAAACTAGTGGAGTAACCTCTGATATCAGCTCAGAAGGCAAATTTTGGGAAACCAGGTTATTTCATGAAAAGAGCAAGTAAAGCTACCCCTGAAAACACAAGGGGCCCCTGTGCTCAAAGCCAAGGCTCAGAGTTGCATAGGAAGCTTGGGACAGCACTTTATCCCAGCAGCAGAGCGCAATGTTAAAAGTAAAGAAAGAGAAATTACCAAAAGAAAAGGAAAGAAAATGAACAAGAAACTGGAAAGAACATTGTTTATACCAATCTACTATGGCGACAGGGAAAACCATCATATAATGTGACCCCAATAGCCTATGAAGTCATTGAGAGAAGGAACTGTTTTGTTTTGTTTTGCTTTTATTTATTCTATGTAATTATTTTATTTTTATTTATTGTTATTTGCTTTTTAAAACTTATTTTGCATTCCCAGCACTTAGCAAAAATGCTTTTAATAGATAGTAAAACAATGCTTGTTGATTTGGTGAGGTGACTGAATTCTCTCTTCATAGGATGAAGTTGTTGTTCCAAGTTAATATCCAAATGTCAGATTTAGAAATTTTTATGATTCTAACTGCAATATAGATATTTTGAAGCTAAGAATAAATGAACAGAAGATCTTAAAACTAGCAGAAGACAGCTCAGAAAAACAATATAATAGTCATGCAAAACTTCAATTATCTAAGCATTTTTGGAAGTCTCTTTCCATGAGAAAGAGAAAGTCTAATAACATCTTGGTTTGCCATTATGATAATTTCATCTTTTTGTGTAGTAAGCAATGGTGGAAAATATCAATCAGATTGTCATTGAGAGAAGATGCTGTACTATGATGAAACACTTAGAAGTGATCACATCTTCAGAATATCAAATGATTGACATCACTTAATTATCTCTATGCAGTTGTCACAATCCATATCAGTGTAGAAAAATAATTTTGACAATCATGCAAAGAATAATAACTAGCCACAAGAACAGTATGATGAAGCCAAAGTCATTAGCGATGAACACAGCTCTCTGACTCTGTTGTCTTCTTTATATCCCACCCAAATAGTGTGCTATCAAAACTGGGGCTAGTGACAAGTCCATGTGAAAGGTTTGAATACTTAGCAATAGAGAGAAGCATATATTAGTCAAAGAGAATAGGAAACAAACATAAGATTAGTATGACTCTCTGCCTAAGCTGATTGTCAATTTCTTTAACTATGTGATGATAGGTTAGCTGGGACTGGAATGTTAAAGTTCAATTCAAGTGACCAGAAATTCCATTCCATATTGAATCCATTATTTTAGATGCATAACCTCTATGTCTATTGCCAATGAGTAAGTTTGGAGTAAATACAATTAAAATATTCTTACAATGTTTTTGGAATTGTTTGCATATTGTTTTTAAGCTTCTTATTTTCAAAAAATATGCACAGCTTTCACTATTTACCCTTACAAAAGCTTGTATTCCAAAACTTTTTCGCCTTCTCTTTACCCCACCTTATTTCATAAACAGTAAGCAATCCAATATATGTTAAATATGTGCAATTCTTTCATATATATATGTATGTATATATATACATACATATATATGTACATATATATGTATATGTATATATATATATATATATATATATTTCCACAGTTTTTCTTGTATACTTACATACATAATGGCTAACATGTGCGCTTTTTGCTATCCATGTATTATCAAGATATTTCCAGGGAGCCTTCCAATATGTTTGGTAGATACTATTGGTAAACTAATTGCAAGATATGAACAGCATTTCCAAAGATATAAAAGTATGGATGCGTTACAATCTACATTTTTTTGGACATGTTAACACCGATAAGATCACAGATTTATTGAAATATTTTAGGTTAACCTGAGACCAAAAATAAAAATGAAAATAGTAAGAAAGCATCTCATTTCCATTCAAGTCACCAGATGTAAATTTTTAACTATTTTTTGTTGTTCAAAATATCAGCACATGTGATTACTGAGCAACTGTGAGGGATATATAAAATATTGGGGAGAATTAGTTAAGTATACTCTGGGATTGAAGAAGTATAAATACTGTTCAAATTTTTAAAGAAATAAAGGTTGTAACAGTGTAGAATGTAATCTATAGGGAGTTTCTTGGATAACAGAATCAGTCAGTACTTAAATAAACTAAGATATTTCATTGAAGGACAAGCACTGAAACTGAAGCATATATAATATATACATAGCCACATAATGAGAAGATAGGAATCATTAAGATTGTTGGGGAAGATGGAAGGCAGAAGAAGAAAGGAAAATCAGAAAATAAAATGGTTAGATAGCATCATCTAAGCAATGAACATGAGTTTTGAGCATATGTTAGGCTTTTGATTCCTGCAGTCTAATATTTTACATGATGTACGCTTTGTGTAAGTTAAATAAATGAGAAGACAATATAAAACCTTGTTGTACTTCATTCCCTTTTTAAATTAAACTGTTCTATGCTTGATTCTAATTGTTGCCTCTTGACCTATATATAGGCTCCTCAGGATATGGGTTAGATGATTTGACACTCTCTTTATTTTGAGAACTTGTCATATTTTGTTGTGATCCACAGGGTCAAATACTGAATACAGTCAATGAAATAGAAGTACGTGGGTTGTTTTTGTCCTTTTGTTGTTTCTCTGTTTGTTTTTCTTACTTTCTTCATAATCCAGTAAATCTTGACAATTTGGTCTCTAGTTCCTTTGTGCCTTTAAAACCCATACTGCACTTTTGGCAATTCTTAGTTTATATATATTGTTGAAGTCTTGTTTTCAGAATCTTAAACATAACTTTGCTAGCATAAGAAAACAATCCAATCAATATGTACAGAAGCTTCAGGTAGAATCTGAAAAGTTCTGAAAATGGATCTGAAATGGCATTAAGGTTTTTAGCATTTTGTTTTGACAAAAGCTAAGATGAATATGGCTAGCAAATATATGAAAATGTAAGATCATCCAAATCTGGGAGGAATCATTAACATAGTAGATAACAGAGCCTGAATACAAAAGCAATTGAATCTTGAATCTAAGAACAGTTGGATCCTGAATACTAACAGTTGGTTCAAAAAATCAATTGCATATTATTGTCAATTTTTGCCAAATCAATATGCATTGACAATCAGTAAATATTTATTAGAGTTGAGTGACAAAGTAGATAGAGCTCTGGATTTAGAGCCAGGAATACGTGAGTATAAATCTGGCCTCAGATACCAGCCATGTGAGCCTAGGAAAGTCTCTTAACCACTATATGTCTTGATTTTCTTAATTGTAAGATGGTATAATATTTTTTTTCCTTTTCTTTCTTTAATTAAAGTTTTTTTTTATTTACAAAACATATGCATGGGTAATTTTATTTTTAACATTGACCTTTGCAAAGCCTTCTGTTCCAAATTTTTCCCTTCTTCCCCCACACCTTCCTTTAGATGGCAGGGAGTCCAATACATTAAATATGATAAAATATATGTTAAGTTCAATATATGTATACATATTTTTACAGTTATCTTGCTGCACAAGAAAAATCAGATTAAAAAGGGAAAATCATGAGAAAGAAAACAAAATGCAAGTAATCAACAAAAACAAAATTGAAAATACTGTATTTTGATCCAAACTCAGTCCCATAGTCTTCTCTCTGTGTGCAGATAACTCTTTTCATCACAACACCATTGGACCTGGCCTTAATCACTTTGCTGTTGATAAAAAAATGCATCAAAACTGGCATTGTATAATCTTGCTATTGCTGTATACTATATTCTCATGGTTCTACAAACATTCATCTAAGTCTCTCCAGGATTTTCTGAAATTTATCCTATGTATACCATATTAATTTATCATATACCATAATTTGTTCAGTCATTACCCAACTCATGGGTATCCATTAATTTTCTAGGTTTTTTTGCCACTACAAAAAGAACTGCTACAAATATTTTTGCATATATGGATACTTTTCCCTTTTCATGATCTTTTTGAGATACAGACCCAATAGAGACACAAATGGCATGCATAATTTAATAGTCCTTGGTGCATAGTTTAAAATTATTCTTCAGAATGGTTGGATTAGTTCACAACTCTACAAACAATGAATTAGTGTCCCAGTTTTCCCACATCCCCTCCAACATTCATCATTATCTTTTCCTGTCATTGTAGCTACTTTTTTGGTGGCTTAGCAGTAATATTTCTATATATATATATATATATATATATATATATATATATATATATATATATAGATAGATATAGATATAGATATAGATATAGATATAGATATATATACATATCTATATATCTATATCTATATCTATATATCTATATATATATCTTTTAGGATATCTTTCAGATGGTGATTGATTGAATTTTTCTATTTCTGTTTTCCTTTTTTGTTCTATTCTTTTATATTTTGGTCATAACTTTCAGATATTCCAATTATTATTACATTTTCTCTTCTTGATCTGTTCTCAAGATTTTTTATTTTTCCTATAAAAAATTTATATTATATTTTATTTTTCCATTATTTATATTTTGTTTCATTATTTCTTCATCTCCCATAAATTCCCTGGATTCACCTTTCCCATTACTAATTTTTAAAGAGTCATTTTCTTCTGTAAGTTTCTCGATTTCCTTTCTTTTTCTACAATTGTTTTGTTTTCTTTGCATTGTTCTCATTTTTATTTTTTTGCTGTCTCTCATTTGAAAAAAAATTCGTACTTTTGAGTCATTTTTATAAATTTTTTGGGGGCAGGTATCCATTTAACATGACTATTTTATACAGAGGATACTTTTTTTTTTAACTTCATTATGCTCTGAAGATGAACACCACTCTTCCCTTTTATCAAGGTAACTGTCTATGATTGGGTTCTTTCTCCTTTGCCTACTCATTTTTAAATTACTTCCAGTATTGGGGTGGAGGGAATGATACCTCTCACTTCAGTTTTTCACTCTAACTTAGAACCCACAACCAAAACTTTCATCCTCCTGCAAGTGTCTGCAGCCAATATCTATTTAGTCCCACTGCACTCATTGAGTCTTCTGGTATCTTCTTTTTGCCCAAGGTTGCATCTCAGCAGCACAATTGGCCATTATGTTCCTAATCAGCAGATGTTTCCTGAATCTTTCTGAATTCAGACTGCTGAATTTACTTTACTTTTACTTGGGGAGGTTAAAGTTTCTGTGGTTCAAACTAAGGCTAGATATGAACCCAGTTATTCTTAGGGTTCCTGCTTGCTCTTTCAGTGGAGCTAGCATAGAGACTAGGTTAATGATTGGCACTAGATCACCTTATTGTGCCCTAAGTCAAATTTGTCTTTCATCTCTCTATTTTCTCTGAGGTGCAATTTTTTTTTAATTTATGTGAGAAATCTTCAGGGCTTGAAATTTTCTGACCTATTCTGCCATCTTCCTAGTCTCCTCTCCTGTCAGGACCATTTTTGCATGAAACTTTCTTTTATATCTATAATTTTCTTAAACAGATCTCTTGTCGGGACAGCTAGGTGGTGCAGTGGATAGAATACCACCCCTGAAGTCAGTAGGACCCTGAGTTCAAATCTGACTTCAGACACTTAACACTTCCTAGCTGTGTAACCCTGGCCAAGTCACTTAACCCCAATTTCTTCAGGGAAGGAGGGGGGGAGAGAGAGAGAGAGAGAGAGAGAGAGAGAGAGAGAGAGAGAGAGAGAGAGAGAGAGAGAGAAAGCCCTTGTCTTTCCTGTTGTATGAATTTCTTCCACTTCTTTGTATTACTCTTTAAAAAATAAGACAAAAAACTTGAATATCTCTCCTGGCTGTTTTCTGTAATTCCAAATTTAGTTAAATATATTCAGTATACATTCATATTTGTCTTTATCTTCTACTTTCCTTTTTTCTCATTCTTGTCACACAGTCATTTTTTTTTCTTGCTTTTTTTTTGGGGGGCAGGGGAATTTTATGTTGTTGTTACCTACTGTCCAAATATCTATCCGAATTCTTTAGGCATTCTATCTACCAGATGTAATGTTTTAAATTTACTCATCACCTCTACTTCATATTCAAAGGAGTGTTATTTAGCTCAAAAACTACAAAATGAAAAATTTCCTTACTTTCTTTAATTCAAGTGTAAAGTTTATAATAAGTTGATTATTGTGCCTTGATTGTTACTAGATGACTCTGGAGGAGAAAGTGAGCAAGTTACTTTGTACAATTCACCTTCACTTAAATTCAACTCACTGGCATGTCGTGGCATTATCTTCCTGATGTCATGGTCCTCTTTGAGAAAAAACAAATGACAACTCTTGTGATTAGTCCTGCCTCAGTTGACTGAATTCCCTCTTTTATGTTAAGTTCTAAAAATGTCTCTTAATACTTTTGGTATCCCTTCCAAATTAGGTTTCTTTGAGCTACTAAAATTTTAAATAACTAATATTAAACTTATAAAGTGTTTATGACTCTTTACCATCTTTTTTCCTGAGGATACATTTCAAACTGAATTAATAAATGTATATAATATTTCTAATTGAAATCATAAATGTTTAAGTTGGCTTTACAGAGAGTCACTGAAACAGAGAATATGCATAAGAATCATAAAAGAAAATGAATACAAACATATCAAATATATAGCTAGGGAACATCTTAAAATAAAATCAGATAAGAATATAAAAGAGAAGTAGTTTCAATTGCATTTTAAAACAATTTATAAAAGAAAATAAATCTGAAGAATAAATGAATTATAAATAATACCATAGCATATTTAAGGATGAATTATAATGTATGAACTGCAATATCACAAGGAAATCATTACATTTTGGAAAAAGAGAATGAAAGCCATTTTGGTATAATAAAATGTAGTGTTTTTAAAAGTTTTTTGCTATTCAAAATGCTTTTTAAGAACCAAAGCCATATGGTAAATATTATTTGTCTCCCTTGATTTAAACTAACTTTGTTTTAAATGACTTTATATTTTAAAGTAGAGAAACTAAGATACAAAATATTTTTCTTGACTGAGCAAACATTTTTGATACTACTATTTATCAGCCCATCTCCAAGAACAATATTGTTTGGGAAAATAGAAAAAAATTATTTATTTAAGAACCTATCCCTAGGAAGGTCTAAATGGTTGCAGAATACTTTCGATTGTTTTATTCATTTAACAAATTCTCAAGACCAATTAAAATGACCACATTTTTTTTTTCCACTATAAGAGATTAGGTATTCTTGAGCATAGACCGTTTGGATTTTCCTATTTATATATGTTAACTGACTTTCCCAGTGTGACAAGGCAAGTAACTAATCAAACAGGAGTTTGAATCCATGTATACTTTCTCCAAATATAACACTTTTTTATTGCACAATGTTGCTATACTAAATTGCAGTCAAATGTTTTTGAAGTAAGCCCTAACTCTGTTTTAGTGTGTGACTTCAATGAATAAATGAAAGAATCAAAATTCATGTATAAAGCTTGCATGTTGGGCTAAGATTTGTGCATTTTACTTAAGCAGTGCAATACATTTAATATCTTTGGATATATAAACAAAGACCCAACAACCACTAATTGATTAACATGAATAAATATACATACATATATATATATACACACACACACACACACACACACACACACACACACACACATATATATATATATTTAACTGGATGATTTCTTACAACTCAAGCTCCTATACTTTAAGTCTTTGATTCTAATTTTCCTCAATGCATGATGATCAAGTGAGATAATATTTACAAAAGCAGTTTGCAAAAAATGTTATGAAAATGGAAGATCAGAAGGGAAGTGATAAATTGGGAAATCATTTTTTACATTTAAGGGTTACAATAAAGGCCACATTTCTGATATATATATATATATATATATATATATATATATATATATATATATATATATATATATATATATATGTATGTAAAGAGAGAGAGAGAGAGAGAGAGAGAGAGAGAGAGAGAGAAAGAGAGAGAGAGAATTGACTCAAATTAGTAATAGTTCAAGCCAATTTCCAATTGATAAATGGTCAAAGGATATGAACAGACAATTTTCAGAGGAAGAAATTAAAACTACTTGTAATCATATGAGAAGATGCTTTAAATCACAACTGATCAGAGAAATGCAAATTAAAACAACTCTGAGATACACTACATTCCTATCAGAATGGCTAAGATGACAGAAAAAGGCAAAGACAGATTTGGAAGGGATGTGAGAAAATTGGGACACTAATACATTTTTGTGGAACTGTGAACAAAACCCACCATTCTGGAGAGTAGTTTGTAACTATATTTTAAAAATTATCAAACTGTACATACCCTTTGACCCAGCTTTGTTTCTACTATGCTTATACCCCAAAGAGATATTAAAGGAGGGAAAGGGACCTCACATGTGCAATAATGTTTATGGCAGCCCTTTCCATAGTGGCTAGAAACTAGAAACTGAGTGAATGCCCATCAGTTGAAGAATGGCTGAATAAATTATAGTATATGAATGTTATGGAATATTATTGATCTATAATAAATGATCAAGAGGATGTTTTTAGAGAGGCCTTGAGAGACTTATGAACTGATGCTAAGTGAAATGAACAGAACCAAATCATTATACGTAGAAACATCCATATTATATTACAGTCAATTCTGGTGAATGTGGATCTTTCCAATAATGAGATAATTAATGCAAGTTCCAATGATCTTGTGATGAAAAGAGCCATCTACACTCACAGAGAGGCTGTAGGGACTGAGTGTGGACCATAAGGTAACATTCTAACTCTTTTTGTTGTTCACTTGCATTTTATTTTCTTACTCATTTACTTTGTTTCTTTTCATCTGATTTCTCTTGTGCAGTAGTAGAATTATATAAATATGTTTATACATATTGGATTTAACATATATTTAACATGTTTAACATATATTGAATTGCTTGCCATCTAGGGGAGGGGGTCAGGGGAAGGAGGAGAAAATCTGAAAGACAAGACTATGCAAGGCTCAATGTTGTCAAACTATACGTGCATATGTGTTATGGGCCAGAACTCTGAACTTGAAACAAGGATTCTTACAAGGGTGTTAAGTCAGTGGAATTTATAAAACAGTGGTTATCTAGTTTAGTATGGTGATTAATAGTTCTCTAGTTCAGTACATGTACTTAGTACTTAATATAGTTCTACAAGATTCACACCTATAAGAGAGCATACAAGCCTGGACAAACTTGGCCAGATAGAGAGGCAGAGAAGACAAGAGAACTGGTGGCAGGAGCTTAAGCTCTCAGAGAGCTAGAGAAGACAAGCACACTAGAAGCTCTCAGAGCCAAGGAGACAGAAATTCATTTCACCTTCAGTCAGGCTCCTGGGACTGGGCAGCTTTCTGGAGAGCCTTTCAGACAGACCTTGGTCTCAGTGGGGGAAGTGCAAGAGGCCAGGCCAGCCACCAGAAGCCTGACTGAAGGTAAAATAAATGAATTTCTGTCTCCTTCATTCTGAGAGCTTCCAGTGCACTTATCCTCTATGGGTCTCAGTTCCTGCTAATATGGTCCACACTGAGTATAAACCAATCATTATATCATTAGAAAATTATTATTTGTTATAAGATTAAATCAATCATACTGAACCATGCTAAACTAAACTTAGTACATTGTAAGCATCCTTGTTTCAAGTTCAGAGTTCTGGCCCATAACACATATGTTTTGGAAATAAAAGGTTTTATAAAATAAAATGGGAGATCCTACTGTTCACCAGCAAACCATCCCACTCTTACTACAACCTTGTAGTTAAATATGCTTGACATAATATGTTTAAAACTGCAGAGAAAATATAAAATGGTTTAGCAAAATGAAGTATGAACTTACTTTATTCTGCCCTTTCTTTCATGTGTAACCTGGCTACTTATGACAGAGACTATTAGAGTTTTCAAACTACCAAGGTATTAGGAGATACCCTGTTTTCCAGAGCTAAGATCCAGCAAGCAGACTGTGGCCTGAGGTTTGCACAGTAATAATTCTTTTTCCTCGCTCTCTGAATGATCTCAGTCAGAGCAAAATCCCAGAAGGATTCTTGGTCATGATGCTCTGCTAATAACCATATTTGTTGTATTATTGTTATCCCTCACTGACAGAACTACAGATCAGTCTGTAGACATTTTTATAAGTATTGATATTTCTGTACAATATTGCAGATCCCTTCCACAAAGGGAAGGACTCTATCACATGTTCTCTTGCTTGCAAACCATTTTTCTCGATTTGAAATTAAACTTTTGTTTGATCCCTCCCTTTTCTGTCTTTAGAATATTTTATTCAGCTTCAGCCACCCACAGGTAAAATATTTGTTCTATTTAAGTGACATTAATTGGTACCAGAATTGGAATTGGACATGGAATTGTGACATTAGATTCTGGTACCAATGGGAAAGGACTGGGTGCCCCCAGAAAATTACTTCTCTAGAGTCTGACCCATTCACTCTAGAGTCTTCTACCTTTATTTCTCCTTGAACTTTTGTAGTTGAAGCAACAAATGTTGAATTATCTGAGTACTTCTTTGGTTGAGATTCACCTGCCTTTCTGAGGAAAACTTCAGGGCCACTTCTATGACCTAGTTTATCCCATATCTCTCTGCTAAAGATA